>NC_051238.1:7651621-7656621 GCF_015220715.1 Pygocentrus nattereri | reverse complement strand
TTTAAAAAGTTTGGGGACTGTTTTACTTTAAAATTCATTGAAGGAAAAAAACTTATTAGGCCTAAATCTTCTCTCATAACCCTGTCGTAAAGCAGTGTATCAGAAATCGGGCAGTTTATTTGGAACACTTACTTGTAGCTTAACAGTTTTTGTGAGCAAACTTTAGAGGCATTAAATGCTTCAGATGTTTGGTTCCTATTACCACCACTGTGACCAGTTCTGACTCGGTATGTTTCTCTAAATCACTTTTCACATAAAATCACTCTAAATGACTGTTTACATCTTAATGACAAATCAGCTGAATTTGCCTTTAGGGTCATTGTGTTAGGAAACAAACTGTGCAGCCAAGTAACGTTTATTTTAAACAGAGCGTCTAAGATCTTTCATAAGTTGCCTGAGCTGTTTACATTTGCATTCGAATGTCTTTGTACATTTCTGAGTCATGATCCCATCAGAGAAGCTGTGAGAAAAACAGCCTCAGACTTTGACATCTCCACCTCTGTGCTTTACAGTAGCCTCACTGCAGTCTTATTGGAATTGTTCTCCAGGCGTTCTCCACACAGAGAGTCTGCAGTCAGTCTGATGATGGGCTAAAAGTGCTTTTCTCTGAAACACACAACATTTTCTTAAGCGTTTTATGAAGAACATTTAAGAACATAAAGTTTGCTGATGCTTAAAGTGTCCAAATACTTTTTTGGGCCACTGTATTTCATCCTGTGAAGGTTTTAGTTGCTAATCTTAAAGGGGAAGCCCACCAGTGAATCAAAATTTCGGAATAATTAAATGGTTAAGATGTAAACAGAATCAGATTGGTTTGATGTGAAGTGTATCTTTCAGGAGAAAGAGAAGATCAGAGTCAGTATTGTTCACAGTGGAGGTGATAGGAACCAGGCATTCAAAGTGTTAATGCCTTAAAAACCTACCTCATAGAACCTGTGGTGAATATGAATATGTTGCCTGATGCCTGAGACACTTTATGATAGTTTTGCGAGGCAAAACGGTAGGTAACTTCTATCCTTCATAACTTCAGACGTGATGCACGTATCAGGGCATTCAGCAGCCCCACCCCTAACTAGCTAGTGTGACGTCAGCATCAATAAGTAATTTGGCTCGTAAAATCAACCATCCTGATATTATTGCTCTGTTTTGGCCTTCATATTCCAACAACGGGTTAATACAGCGACATGATTCACACTTCAGATCACTCAACAGACGCTGCCTCACCATCCAGAGTGATTGCATCCACCTGTGACCCTCCATCAGCCAGCAGTCCAGCTCCATAATCACCCAAACCCCTCTTGCTACTGTTATATTACATCTCTGCTTTTAGCCTTCATATTATGAACAAAGGGTTAAAAATGGCAACATGATTCACACACCAGAACACTCAGAGGAACCTGCCATCACGAGCCAGAGTGAGAGAAACCAGCTCCAACATCCCACAACCCAGAAATACTGTAAACCTGCCATTAGCTCTGTTCTTTAGCCTTCATATGGCTACAAAGGATTAATGGTGGAAAGGTACGGTGTTGCTAAGCAAAATAGTACCTACAAAAAAATTCATTATTTTCCGATTTACCACTGTTTTACCGTTGTTGGTATTACATATAGGAAATGTGCACATTCACTAATCATTTCGGGTTACAAATAAAATGGCTATATTTATGTTGTAGATTTTGAGACCCCTGGTTCCCATCACCACCACTGGAAAGAAATCAAAGCCAATAAGTTTCTCTTAAATGAACCATTTCACACCAAACCGCTCTGAATTATTTTACAGTCCTATCAATTGACTTGACAATTGACACAGAAACGTAGAACAGTTGGAATTCCCCTTCAAGAAGAAATATTGCTGTTGGTATCACTAGTCCAGGTTTTAATTCCTGTGTTGTATTGGAACTAGTTTTGTTCCATCTCTAGTACTCTCATTTTATTTATCGTATTTTTTATTTCTGGTAATATTTAGTCACTCTGTGAGCGCACGCCAGCTCTAATAAAGTTGAATTTTTAAGCAGGTGCAGCCAATCAGCTCAGGCGCTCGTAAGACCGCAATTATGCTAAGATGAAGTCAGTGAGAAGCCACAAGCAGGAATAATGTGTTGTGCACTGTGCTTCGCATTAGAAGCTAATCAGAGGATAACTAGATATTTAATTGCACATGTATTCAGTCCCATTCCCCAGCACGCGTGTCTGAAAGTGCTGCTGGTTATTGTATTAGACTCGTGGGAGGTGTGGCTGCCCTGTCATTCGCACAGCCCAGTCAGAATAGCAATTCACTATGGTGCCGGAGTCAGAGCTGCAGAAGTGTGAGCAAACACGGGCGCGTTGTTTTTTCTGTCTTTATGAGGACTTGGTTGACTCAAGTAATATTGTAACGGAGTAGTGATACTGTAATTGATTAATGCTTGGCCTACGACTGAAAGAGACACTAACCTTAACCTCCAGGGCAAAAAGAAATCTGCAATTTGGTAAAGTAATAATAACAACAGTAATAATAATAATAATAATAATAATATGTTTTTACATTTACAAATGTTAAAAATATATCATTGTACCCATCGTCACGGGAACATTTGTGAGGATATTTGGTCCCCGCAATGGGCTAAATACAAAGACTTGCTCGCTCTCTTTCTCTCTCTCTCTCTCTCTCTCTCTCTTTCCGTTCTCTTATTCCTTTTCTCTACTTTCTCTACATTCCTTTTTTCTCTCTTTCAGTTTTACTCTTGTTCGTTTTCTCTTTCTCGCTCTCTCTCTCTCTGTCTCTCTCTCACCCTCGCCCACACACAGTATTCCCCTCTCTCTCACCCACGCCGATACAGTCACACAGCCGCACACACACATATGCCTGGGTGCACACACACACATACACAGTCTCGTTATCACTCCATTGTCTCTCATCTAAACGCCCCCCCCCCCTTCCCATCCGCTCCCGTCTCCGTTCTCGGGAGCGCTGGATTTTTTCACTTTGCGTTCAGATGCACGTGGGTGTATCTGCTACGTGTGTTGACATTCCTTTTTTCATTGTTTCACATGAGCCCTGGACCCTAAAACACCCCCCCCCTTTTCCCCACCACACACTCACACCCAGCTCCTTTTGTTCTCTTAATTTGAAAAATTTCATTCCCTCTGCGTATTTACACTTTCTCTCCCTCTCTTCAAAGGCAACTGTTGACTCGTAAAGTGTGCGGCTCATAAACGCGTCGGGGAGTGTTCAACCCCAAACGCCGCTTCAAGCCATTTCCAAACCCCAGCCTGGCGCTGAGCACGAACAAAAAACCATACAGCTGTTTTGCTTGTTTTGACATTAAAACATCCATTACATGCAGTAGTGAACAGTGCCTTCCAGGCAACCTCAACCAGAAAAAATAGACTTTTTTAGTTGCCTTCTGGAGCCCTAAAACCAAAATACAGCTGTTTTAGCAGCTTTCTTGACCTCTAAAACTACAATACTTCCGCTTTTAGCAGCTTTCTCGACCTCTAAAACTACAAAACTTCTGCTTTTAGCAGCTTTCTAGACCGCCAAAACTACAATACGTCTGCTTTTACCGTATTTCTCGACCTCTAAAACTACAGTACTTCTGCTTATAGCAGCTTTTTAGACCTCTAAAACTGTATCTGCTTTTAGCATCTTTCTAGACCACCAAAACTACAATACGTCTGCTTTTAGCAGCTTTCTAGACCACCAAAACTACAATACTTCTGCTTTTAGCAGCTTTCTCGACTTCTGAAACTACAATACTTCTGCTTTTAGCAGCTTTCTTGACCTGTAAAACTACAATATTTCTGCTTTTAGCAGCTTTCTAGACCACCAAAAGTACAATACGTCTGCCTTTACAAGCTTTCTCGACCTCTAAAACTACAGTACTTCTGTTTATAGCAGCTTTTTAGACCTCTAAAACTGTGTCTGCTTTTAGCAGCTTTCTAGACAACCAAAACTACAGTACTTCTGCTTTTAGCAGCTTTCTAGACCACCAAAACTACAATACTTCTGCTTTTAGCAGCTTTCTCGACCTCTAAAACTCTCTGCTTTTAGCAGCTTTCTAGACAACCAAAACTACAGTACTTCTGCTTTTAGCACCTTTCTAGACAACCAAAAGTACAATAGTTCTACTTTTAGCAGCTTTCTCGACCTCTAAAACTACAATACTTCTGCTTTTAGCAGCTTTCTCGACCTATAAAACTACAATACTTCTGCTTTTGGCAGCTTTCTAGACCACCAAAACTACAATATTTCCGCTTTTAGCAGCTTTCTAGACCACCAAAACTACAATACTTCTGCTTTTAGCAGCTTTCTCGACCTCTAAAACTACAATACTTCTGCTTTTAGCAGCTTTCTTGACCTGTAAAACTACAATACTTCTGCTTTTAGCAGCTTTCTAGACAACCAAAACTACAGTACTGCTGCTTTTAGCATCTTTTTAGACCACCAAAACTACAATACTTCTGCTTTTAGCAGCTTTCTAGACCACCAAAACTACAATACTGCTTTTAGCAGCTTTCTCGGCCTCTAAAACTACAGTACTTCTGCTTTTAGCAGCTTTCTAGACCACCAAAACTACAATACTTCTGCTTTTAGCACCTTTCTAGACAACCAAAACTACAATAGTTCTGCTTTTAGCAGCTTTCTAGACCACCAAAACTACAATACTTCTGCTTTTAGCACCTTTCTAGACAACCAAAACTACAATACTTCTGCTTTTAGCAGCTTTCTAGACCACCAAAACTACAATACTGCTTTTAGCAGCTTTCTCGGCCTCTAAAACTACAGTACTTCTGCTTTTAGCAGCTTTCTAGACCACCAAAACTACAATATTTCTGCTTTTAGCAGCTTTCTAGACCGCCAAAACTACAATACGTCTGCTTTTACCGTATTTCTCGGCCTCTAAAACTACAGTACTTCTGCTTATAGCAGCTTTTTAGACCTCTAAAACTGTATCTGCGTTTAGCAGGTTTCTAGACCACCAAAACTACAGTACTTCTGCTTTTAGCACCTTTCTGGA
>NC_051238.1:7519121-7646621 GCF_015220715.1 Pygocentrus nattereri | reverse complement strand
ACACTAACCAGTAACCAAATCATCAGGGAGCTTGATCAGATTAGATCATAATTAGTAAAGCAGGCATTTGAAAAGAAGCCTACAATAAAACGGGGTTTATTACATATTAGGTATATTTAATCAGGCTGAAAATGTTTAGGACATTGAGCTCTCAGTCTAATTTGTATCATTTTTCCTATTCACACCATTTTTTGCACCATTTCATCCATTTGCTTGAATGTAATTCGACGGCTGGATGGAAACCTGGCTGGCAACGCCTTATTGACTTCAGAGTCAGACAGCTTGGGTGGGGTTCATTCTGCTTTCACCAAGTCAGACACCGTGCCCTCAAACGCAGGTCCTCCTGTCTGACAAACAGCTTTTTTTCCCCCACTGGAAGAGTGCGGAGCAGGCTTTGTGTGGTGTCCTTCAGCTTTATGTATGCGTCTCTGTGTCTGGCATTAAGTGTTTGTGTGCATGTGTTGGTATGTGTCTATGTCTGTCTATCTGTCTGTCTGTGTCTGGGAAGGGATACAGGATGGACAGATGCGCTGTAATTGCCGGGATGTCTGTTTCTGGGGGTAATGAGTGTAACGTTTGACAGCGCTGTGCAGCGAACTAAACGACACAACAAGGATGGCTTGTCTCTACACCACTGACCAAAAGAGGCAGATACGAATGGCTGAAAAAGAAAAGAGGGAGAGGGAGAGAAGTGTGAGCGCACTCAGCCAAGTCAGAGGTCAAATTCAAGTGTAAGTGTCTTAATGGCTTAGGAAATCCATTATAATAGTTATAATAGTAAGTCTTCAGCTCTCTGGGGTTCTGCTGTGCGGCAGTATAATGAGATGTTATCGCTGTCGTGATAAATTGCATCACAGTACATTTTTATGAGTATATTGTTTGAGTCCTCAGTACTCCTAGAGCACTGAGCAACTACATTCTTCTTAAAAGAAGAGATTTCGACTAATTATAGGATTAAAGAACTTAGAAACAACAACCAGTGCATAGTAACCACATAAACTACATGGTAACAATCTGATGGCATATTATATAGATTTTTCTTCTGTGAATGTAATTTAATCTTGTTTTTCCTTAGCCTTTTGTAAATGTATCACTGTTGTGCTGCTGTTTTTTGTCCATTCCGGCTCCGCAATCTACAGAAACGCTAAAACTGAGGCCCACACCTATTTCACCCCTCGCCCCTACCACTGAGCCGTACCCCTCCATTTTGCGTGTTCATGTCTAGGGATAGGCTGTGCTGATTTTTGTTGAGATAGAGGGGTAGGCTGAAGTGTTAGGGCCACATGGCTCTCCAAACAGAGATTTTTCAGAGGCACAATCCAAACAGAGTGTTGTGAGGGGGAAAAAAAGAAAAACTCACAAATATGAGAATTTTCTCTGTTGCAGTAAAAAAATTGCAGTAACCATCGTATTATATTAGATTAGTGTCTTTTCAATGTATTATGGTCCTTTTCCTCATAACAAGCATAAAAAAATATAATATATATGCTACTGTCTCTGTAGCTAGCTAAGTTTCCCATTCCACCTTGAATAGTCCAGCGGTTCTGACACCTGAAGCGCCAGAATGTAACTGCTGCTCCATTTAAGGTGGAACTGGAAAATTCAAACAAGAAGCTGGTGAATAGCAGATTTCCGCTTCGTATCACCAAAGAATTTGCGGTGGGCGATAATAAATTAACCCCACTATAAAATAGTCGTTTAATAAGAAGTAATCTTACTCAATAATAATGTGGCTGTCAATGTTTCTGTTTATATTAGATGTTTTAGTTTTTACTAGTACATTCCCACATACTGAGACATATTTACAGCCAAGATTGTAAAATGTATGTAAATTGTTGAGGTTTTCAAGGTGATTCGATTTTTGGCTCTTCTTAACACTTGGGTTCCAGACCCCTGGCCTAGCTGCTGCATCTGCAGCCGTTGTTGGAAAACGTTTCTCAACAGCACATCTTTTAAGACCCTGATGCAAATTTATATCTCATTTTAGGACACAGAGGAAAACACAAAACTGGCCACCATGACTTCCTCTAACTTTAGTGAACCGAGTAGAGCTGTGTGCATAAATAGTGTGGCTGTATTAACTATTTTATGGTAAATGACGACACAAAAAATCTCATGTCACAATATGCTTTTCAGAGCATATTATGGATATTGTTGCCAAATTCCACCAGTTTTTCAAAGGTTTTGCACAACGTAGTCGTTGAGATGTATACAAAGTAATTCAGAGTGGTGCGATTCAAACTTTACTGTTTCTGATTTCGCCCTGCAGTGGCGAAATCACTACCGACCTGTCCACCCAGTGACCGCTGAGATAGGCTCCAGCTCCCCCCAGAAGAATAAGCGGCTTAGATAATACGTATGTCTCTGATTTCTTCATAGTGGTGATAGGATCCAGAGGACACAACGTCTGCAGTGTAAAAAAGCCATTTTACTTACAATTCAACACAACCAATGAGGGTATGCATGTCTTCTGAGGTTCTTAGATGTAATGCTGATGATATCGTGATGATAAATCTGTGAAAAGACGTTTTGTGCAGGGACTGTTTTGTCTGACAGTGTCCTGCATGTACCTTTCCACCATGAAAGGATTTTCAGAAATATGCTTTAAGCCAAAATCTTATCTCAAAACTATCGTAAAACAATGGTTTAGTCATCAGGCAGTGTGTTCATAGCCATTTCCTGAAATAGCTTTCCGTGAAGGAGCTTGTAGGGACATTAAACTCATCCGACGTTTGGTTCCTATCAGCGGTTTGAAGTTTCAGAGCATTTCACATCAAACCACTTTAAATGATTTTTTTTTTTTTTACATGTGAACTATTTAATGAGGCCGACATTTTGGAAAAATGGTCAAGGTCCACTGACCAGCTGTGTGTTTCATTACAGAGAGAACATAATTAACCTGTTTAGACGGATTCAGTGCAGTTTAGTATGTTAAAATTTAATTAGATGCTATTGACTATTTGGTTTTTGATAGTATTTTTAAATGTACCTCTGGTTCTTTTTTGTCTGTGTCAACTTACAAAACCTCAGAAAATCTAAATATTGCGATACATATTGTGTACGGTGTCTTAAAGTATTGTGATGTTATATATGCCACGTATATTTGCGCCCGCAGAGTGGAGAAAACAATCATCAGCTGTTTGGCAGATTGTATGCAAACAGGGTTCAGTGAGACTGTTATTTTTTTTTGCCACTGAGCAAAAATCAACCCCCATTTACTTTCTGCCCGTCAAACAACACGGCTCATTTCGAAGTGTAAGGCAGAGCTTGTCTCCAACATATAAAATACCCCCTCCCTTTCCTTTCTGTTCACTGCACAAAGAAGTCGAAGCTTCGCTCTGTCACTCAGCAGACTGTGCGTGTCTGTGTGCCTTCCTCTCTTTCTCTCACATGCCCCGGAACGGTTATTACCATTTAAGAGAGAGCAGGAGAGAGACGGTTGAATGCTGATACTGCAGAAAACGCTCGTCCCAAATTTCGAGCTGTGAAATTGGCTGTTTTGACAGCGAGAGAGACCCCCTGCACTCTATTTTATCAGCCTTTTGTTCGGTACCGTTTCCTCCATGGGTTAGATAGGCGCACACACACACACACACACACACACACACACACACACACACACACACACACACACACACACATATATATATGGATCCAGCAGACATCCTCTGGCTCATCTGTGTGTGTGTGTGTGCGCGTGCTGCTTCTCCTGACTGTGATTTCAGGGAGGATGTTGAAAACGACACACCCTTTTTTTTCCACCCTCGTTCCAGTTTTTAATTCATTCGCCAGGGTGGATGTCTCGTCTGCTTTTGCTGTGCTTTTGCCTTTGTGTTTAGGTTTCAGTAATGAGCGCTGCATCCAAATTGTGGTTTGCACCATGGACATTATATCCAGAACCATCCAAGAACATGGTTCTTTTGTTCCGGATTCACCTTGAGTGTTTCACTCGGAAGCGTGTTTGGAACATCTCCCATGTGCATTAGCATTGCTGAATCTTTCCAGGTTTTCCACTCAGCAGAAGGGCTGTCTGAGCCTGTCTTCGGATTCATATGAAGCATTCCGCAAATTGCTGGCCAGGCTAAACACTTGATTCAAGCCTGAACCCCAGTAGCAGCTTCTGCACGGCTGGGACTGGTTTCGTCTTTCTTGCTGTTAAAGAAAGATTCAGAATGTAAGCTGCAGTTCAGTTCACTCACTGAGCACAATCTCATAACGTGTTCATGCCTCTTCTTCACTATTAAGGCCTTGATATGCTTACAACACTCACAATGTGTTGCTTGAAGCTGTAACCACCTTTTCAAGCCATCAAGCTCGCATAATCTGAAGTTTTGTTTGGCTGAGAGCTGCTCCTCAGCGTCTTTGGATGATGCCACACCTCTTTTGCACTAACCAGCCACAGGCTTTGTAGCGTAGCGTAGTCGTTCATGGTGCCATGTTCTTGATGCGGTTCAGTTTCTCTGCACGTCATATTTTTCTTGCTTTGTTTCTGTGAGAAGTTTGCAAAGGCTTTTGTGGTGTCATGATGTACAAATTTGCAGGTCAATACTATTTTCAGTTTTAAGCTGTACCAGTTTAAAGGTTCTTCCTAGAACATTCATGTTATTCTGACTTTTTTTAAACCTTTAAAATGCTTCTTCGCAGTCACATATCTCTTGTACAAAAATTGTTTTTTTTAAAGAACCAACCATTAAAAGGTGTTTAGGGAGCAAAAGTGATTCTTCCATCAGACAAAGAACCCTTTTCGGCACCTTTATTTTTAAGAGCTCAGATGCTTAGTTTTGATCATTGACATTGGTTTTGCATAACACTGGTTTACACTGTAGTGGTTTACACAATAGAGGCTGAACTTCCTTGCCCACTTTACTAGTTAGACTAGACCACTGAAATCGTCTCACAGCCACGAGAGGCACGAAGGCGCGGCACAAGTCCTGAGCTCCGCCATCCAGGCGCCTCCTGTTCTGCATTGAGTCCGCTAGACTACACTTTCCATTCGACCAAAGCAAAGTAGGGGTGGTGATGGGGAGGTGGGGCTGGGAACTCGTCCAGGTTTGTGCTTCTCGCTGCTGTCGTTGTTATCACCCTCCAATGGCTGATGTCCTCCTCCCACTGTCACTCATGTTTCTTGGCAATATTTGGGATTCTAGGACTTACTTTTGTCCAGTGTCATTTCGGTGCAGGAGTGGTAGCTTGCTTTTAGCATGAATGTAGCAATGTACATATTTTGAGTCTTTGATGATTTCATAATTCAGAAGATCCAGTAACATTCAGTGGAAAAATGGATGCAGGAAACAACGTATTGATTTTGGAGCCATTTTATTACCACAGATTGAATTTGATTTGGAAAAATCCCCAATCCAACTTTGACCCGGTGTTCCTAATATGGGCATGAGGCCAACCTGATGCCTAGTTTTTGACTTAAGACAGTTAGACAGTTTCCATAATAGATTTGAGAAGTCTGAAAGCAGTGTGGATTGCTAAATTTTAATGCACTTGTTTATGTTTTTGATTTTCTGATCGTGTACCAAAGTTGTATTTGCTCTTGTTTGCTTCTTTTCACATGGTTAAAATGACTTTACACAATCTCCTAGCAGCCTCATTGCTGGCTTTCGTTCACCAGTAGTGACGCTAGCATTTCTGAGCAAAGCCCTCCTTTGAAAGACCTTGGCGTTGGGGGTGAGTGTCTTTGCGGGTTAGCGTGTAGCCTCTTCATGCGACGTTCCTTTTGATCGTGTTCATTAATGCGGTTAATGTTAGTGTTCGCCACAGGGAGACCGAGGCGAGGAGAAAAAGACGATGTTCCGCCTTCACTTCTCATAAACAAGGTGCCGCAGCAACCTTGCGAACCCGGGCCTAATTGAAAAGAAGTGGCTAATCTCAGTAGCGTGTCAAACTGTCCTTTCATTCAGCCAAGGCTTTGAAGAAGGGAGATGTTGGTCTGTGGAGATGAGAAGGTAAAATGCTATGCATACTGATCGACCCCAGCAACTTCACTCTCTCATCTTTCATATAACGGCAGCAGGCCCCCAAGTCTTCTACTGCTGCTGCCAGATGAATTAAAGATGACTACTCTCCCTTCCTCACTCACTCTCTCTCTACCCCTCTCTCACTTATCTACTCAGTGTCCTTTGATACTTTTTTTACTCCTTCAGAATGAAATGATGTTCTGCATATTTGGCACAAATTAGTCAAGGGTCCTAACCAGAGTGGGCTCTTCATAGGTGGAAAAGCAGAATTGGGGCCCTTTTCAGTAATTTCCGTTTTGTTTCGATCAAAGCACCACATGATACCGGCCCAGGTGCCTCCTCACACCTTTGAAACAGTTTATTTTATTTATGCATGTGCAAGCCTGGAGCTAATAAACACTGATTTCATAGCTTCGTCAGAAAAAAACTTGGGAGAGGCAGCAGCTACAGGGAGTATGCATAATTTAGCACCTAACGTCTTCACATCACTACTTCTATCAGGTTCTTTACTCCTTACTTTCACTCATATGCACACTTTCTTTCTTTTTTGTCTTTCTCTACTTTCATACCACATTTATCTCCCATGTGTCAAACACAAGGCCCAATTCTATCCGGCCCACAAACATATTTTAATTTTCTATTAATATTAGACCATTTTGCTGCACTACAGTCCCCAGCATGCACTGCAACATAATGTGCAACTCTCCGACCTCAAGAACAGTCTATGGGACAGCGGTTACACCTTTATCTCTCTCTGTCTCTCTCTCTCTCTCTCTCTCTCTCTCTCTCTCTCTCTCTCTCTCTCTCTCTCATATGATGATGATGAAGAACACTCATGTCATTCAGGTGAGGTGGACATGGTGACTAGGCAGTGAGTCAGGCGCTCAGAGCACAAACGAACCCCCCAGCTGTGAGTTTAATGATACCTGAAGTAGCCGGAGCTTTATCGGCCCTGCTGACTGCTCCTGCGCTGCCGTGGATCTGAGTGAAGTGGAGCGCAGTTGTTTGTACGTTTCTCAGTGTGAAAGGCACCACTTTGATTGAGGCGGACGCAGCACTGGCAGGCTGGAGCTGGGCGTTCTCAGCTGCCCCTGTGAAGGTGGCAGGGCTTTGAAGAACAGAGGAATCTGTTTGAACCAGTGAGGCTTTGTGCTGCACACTGATGCGCTGCAGCACCTACTCTCTGTGGTGTGCTTGTGTTAACCTAACATTTGTCTTTTCTCTTCTCTTTCTCTTTCTATTCTCTCTCTGTCTCTCACTGTGATTCACTCTTTCCTTCTGTCCAACTATCTTGCTTTCCTTATTCTACACTCTTCCTTCCTCTTGTATGCTACCAAACTTTCCACCTCGCTCTCATTCTTCTCTTTTGTGCTATCTCCCTGCTCTCCCCCTGCCTGCGTGCTTTCCTACATTCTCTTCCTTCCTTTTATGCGCACTGCCCCCCTTGCTCGTCCTTTACTTGTTTTTTTGCTCTCATCCTTCTATTATCTACTGATTTCCAAATCTTTCTTCTCTCTCTACATTTATGACCCCCTGCTATATCTCTCCCCTTCTCCTTCTTTCACAACTCTTCTTTTTCTCCTGCTACTTTCTCTTTCCATTTTTACCACCCCTGCCATTTTTCACCCCTCTTTCTTTCTCTTTCTCTCTAGCAGGTAAGGGGGTGCCATGCCAGCCGCCGCTCCCCATCTGCTCCCCCTCGCCATCTGGTGGTGGCCTCCCATACTGCTCTTGCTGTGGCCCCAGTCACCCCTTTCCTTTGGCCACTCTCTATGGAGCGCCCCCTCTTACAGTCCCCAGATTTCAGCCTCGCTGCATGACTCCCATCTCAACCACCTTCTGCTGGACTCCAGCTCAGGGCACATCTATGTGGGGGCTGTCAACGCCCTTTATCACCTCTCTCCAGACCTCCAGCTGCTTTCATGGGGCAAAACAGGGCCCAAACTGGACAGCCCAGACTGTCTGCCCCCTATAGACCCCCTGGAATGTACCCAGGCCAAGGAGACTGACAACACCAACAAGCTTCTCCTGCTGGAGGAGCCGGAGGAAGAGGGCGGAATCCGAAGTCTGATAGTCTGCGGGACTGTACTACAGGGCATATGTGAGAAGCGAAGCCTGAGGAACGTCTCTGATGTGCTGTACCAGACGCCCAACCCTGTGGACACACAGTATGTAGCTGCTAATGACCCACGCGTGTCCACTGTGGGTGTAATTGTGGGGCAGAAAGGTGCACGGCTCATGCTGGTGGGGCGGGGCTACACCAGTAAAGGGCCGGGTGGGATTCCTCCAATCACAATGCGCCGTCTGGCTCCTCATCACTCCGCACCTGCCTTCTCTCACGAGGAACTGGGCAAGTTGGTGGTCGGCAGCTACTCGGAATACAACAACCAGTTTGTGAAGGCCCTACATCACAACAAACACGTCTACTTCTTGTTCTCACGACGCGATGTCTGGGGCAAGCGTGAGTATCGGACGTATGTTTCACGCTTGTGTGCAGGAGACCCCAGCTTTTACTCCTATGTGGAGGTCCCGCTGGCCTGCGAGGGTGGATACAACCTGGCACAAGCTGCGGCTCTGGGCACTCACCTTGGAGACCCCGCTCTGTTTGTTGCCATGGCAGCAGGGCAGGCGTCCACCCCTACGCCCACGTCACGCTCGGCTCTGTGCGTGTATTCCATGAAGGAGCTGGACAAGGCACTGCAGAGAGCTCAGTTTCTGTGCTACACAGCGGAAGGGAGAGAATCTGGGAATCAGGATGAGGCTTACATCGAGTACGAGGTGTCCTCCAAGTGCCTGAAACTCCCTCCGGTGAGTCACTTCTCTCTGGTTTCCCATTTGCACATTTCTGCGCAGGAAGGGTCATCATTTCCCTGCTCTAACACACCAACTGAACTAACCAATGAGTTGAATCAGGATTGTTTGAGCTGGGAAATCAGTAAATGGTGCTGAGCTCCTGGCTTCCAGGACTAGCAGTGATGACCTATGTCGTCCAGGAATGCTTAACCCCTTAACAAGCCAAGCCAGTGGGCCCAAAGTTTTAGTACACACTTCTGTAACCTAAGAAAAACTCCATTAATTTACATTGATATCCCTATAGTTATTGAATAATTAGCATTTGTATGTCATAATCCTGGAATTTTAAGGGGGTATTTACCTTGATATTTATCACTGGTTCAAAACATGTGTCTCTCTCTCAATTACAACTAATGATTATTTCTGTAATCTATGAACTGTTATTTGATTAATCGCTTTATTATGTTCCTTCTGTTTTCTTTCACTTTGCCCCTGTCATAGCCCTGCCATCATTCAAAATTTTGGTTAAGCAATAAGCACTTTCTTCTTTTATGGTGTAGAGAAACAGTACAAGCCATATAACAATATAACCTCATGACTCTTCAAGACATTTTCACACTGCAGAATGTATATTACAATATTTGATTTTTTCTGAATTTATTAGAATAGACAAAAAAAACTAGCAATGCCACATTATAAAAATAAGAAACTAAGATTTCATTGATTATTATTCAGCATTTTACTCTCTACCTTGCGATAAATTCAGTTAGACAGGATTATTTGTGCTCACTTTGTACTAAAACACGCAGTTGGTCATTGTCCTGAAAGTAGTGATGATATTCATGATATGATATGCTCAGAAAAGAAGTTGATTTAATTTATCATGATGCTGATGAATATTTTCCACTATTATTAATTACACATCACTGGTTATGTTTACACGCAGAGATATTTGCCAATCCGATTATAGATTTAGACTGAGGTGTTTATATGCTCATCCTCATCGACAATCTGAAAAAAATCTCCATTTACATGCACACGGTAATCCATTCTGAATTTACATGCATACACAGAGAACCACTTAGTGTAGATACCATGACAACAATCAAGCAAGTCCAGTCAGAGTGGGATGAGCAGCAGTGAGCCGTGCTTGTGTTTTTAATTACTGTAAAATGATGTCAGACTCAGGAAAATGTGCTTCACATGTCCTTATTAAAGACGGCTGAGAGGAAGACGCCATGTTCTGAGACATATAAGCTGGACTCTTGTCCCACTGCCGTCTTTTAAAGATCAGAGCATAAACATCGTCTCCTCTGCACACCAGTTTCTGCTTCTGGCATGTTGAACATTATAAACTGTTATGTCGTGATGCACATGCCCAGAACATACTCTATTTAATGGATTTGGTACAGGATTACCCACCTTGTTCAGTTGAATAGTTATTGTATTCAGAATGGCCTCACTCAGACTATTTTGCTCAAACTGGGGTATATACATGGACATATTCTATTCCGATTGAGCTATTAGTAATTATTAACAGATTATTAGACTGTTTGTACATGTGACTACAGTACATACATGTGACAGTGTGCCTGTACAATGTACACACACACACACACCTTCTAGGCTGCTCCTCCTTCTGGGTCGTGGGGGGTGCTGGAGCCTATCCCAGCGGTTATTGGGCAGAAGGCAGAATACACCCTGGACAGGTCGCCAGTCCATCGCAGGGCCTATACAGTACCCTTTTTCTGTTATTTGTATGAACGGTCATGTGTATTTCATGAATGATATAGACCACCGTGATATACTGTTCAGATTAATACAACAGAATGTTCTACTAATTTAATGTTTTTGTTTTATAATCGGCATCATTGAAACCCACTGTCAACGTTTTGTTGCAGCCCTACTCTCAGTGAAATGAAAGTGGATGCTGGAGGTCAAAAAAACTCCTTAATGAGAACTTAAAAGCCTTAAAATCATGTTAGCCTTTAGACCATATACTGGCATAATTAAGTCCTGAGTACTGCGATTCGGTATTCAGTAATTCTCCATGTGGGTAAATTATCACATTGTTTGGCACTGACTCTCTCAGTTTTGAAGTCAGCTCGGGTTACCCATCCTGAGGCTTCAACTGAAGTACCGCAGTGTCTCTTCAAAAGGCCTTTTCTCCTTGCAGGGTGGCCGTCTGAGCGTCAAGGCCTTTTAATGAGGGCCAAATCCAATGCTAAAGAGCTGTAAGCAGGAATATGGCAGCGGATAGATCCAGCGGGAGCCATCAGGCCCATTAGTTGGGTCAGGGCGAGACAGCAGGGCGAAGCAGTGTGTTGTGGGTTGAATGTACAGCTTTGGGGGAGATGGATCAGGGTCGGTGGGCTCATGCCACAGGCATGTAAGGTGGAGAGAGGGGCAGCTGCCACAGCGCTGACACAGATTAAGCTCCAGCTGCTGGAGCCTACACTAATCCACACAGTGCAGTATGAGAGGCCATACTGCTGGATCACTGCCTCTCAGCCACATGCCGTCGCACAGCCTTCGCTTCTGTCATGCTAGTTGGACATGTAAAGATGCACTCATTACTGGTACTAGTACTGAACAGAACTGACAAAGTTCTGCATCAGTTTTGTTCAGATACATCAGCATCAGACTACATTTGTGTGTGCATCTGTCCTGACATTGTTAATGCATCATTTCTCTATATTCTCTATAACTAAAGGACCTAATTCTGGGCTAAAATCAGGGCTGGACAGTATGACAGTATTTATCGTTATTGATAAATGATTTCACAAATGCAATGATATGATTTCTGAGCATGTCTTGGATATTGTTAGTACTCAAAGCTTTCCCATATCTTTGTTACAAAGAAAGCACAGTTAGTTCTGTTTAACTGGATTTAGTGCAGCTCTGAATACAGATAATCGCATTCGTAGTTTTGATAATCTTTTTTAAATTCAGCCCTAACTCCATGGTTCCCAGAACTAGTGGGTGGGGACCTCACTGACCACACTATAGAGTCACTTAAAGAAAGAGTCCTTAGCCGCAGGGGTGCATCATACAGGACCCCGACCTGGGAAAAAATGTCCTTAGCCATAAAGGGGTAGCATTTTCCTGCAGTCGCACCACCAGTCCAGGCAGCCTCATAGCTGTAGTGCAGCGTCACCCAAGAGGCTAGCACAGGCAGCAACATAGCTGGGATGTAGCGTCGCTTAGGCAGCTGGCCTGAGACGCCTCGTAGCTGCTGCGTAGATAAAATCAGATAAAATTAACATTGTGACTCATCGTGTATCATGACAAATTCTTGATGTATCGTATGACATTTTTGCCAAATTACCCCTTCTAGAATATACTGTAAGCCAATATAATGCTATAAATATAACATTTTATTTTTATGTACTGTAAATGCATTCACGAGAACATCATCAAATGAATCTCAAAGATGATTTGTTGGAAGGAAATTTGACTCTTGGTGTTACCGTCATGATTTCAGAAATACAAGTAATATACTTTGATGTCTTCACTTCATTCCGTCAGTACTGTCATATTAGGGCTGGGACATATGACAGCATTTATCGTTATTGTGATACATTATGCAACAATATGTCTCAATATACTTTCCTGTGCAAATTGTGGATATAGTCAGTACTGTATATTTGAATGCAAAGAGAGCATAATTTATCCTCTTTAACTGAATTTACTGCAATGTAAATGTGTAAATGTGTGAAATCTTGAGAACAAATCATTGAATTCATAGTTTTATGATGCATCATGTATCGTGAATACTTCTTGAGGTATTGTGGTATTACATTTTTGCCATTTCGCCCACCTCTATATCATACAAAGTAGCCAGGATTACAATAGTGTTTCAGCACGACACCTGGAAAAAGAACCACAGTGGAAAATGAAAAGCACATGCTGGTTAATGTGACTTCTCCACAGTCATTGTCAAATTAAAATCCAGCATAAATACACAGACGTATGTATCTCTGGCCATATTTGTGTGTGTATACGAAAAACAGACTTTGGATGAAGTCATTGTGGGTAATGCACGCTTAGGCTACACCAAAAATGAGCAGCATGCAGAGGAACATGTTTCAATATTCAAAAACAGCCAAGGGAAATGGGTAGTTTATCACGTTGGGTGAGTAACAGACGCTGCCTCTTTGAGCTACTGAGCTAAGACAGCTAACCGCTACAACTCTGGGTGCTAATGAGGACTCGTCTGCTTACAGGTTGTCTTTTCTCCTCCATGAATGATGAGGCAACATATTAGTTTGTCAGAGAAATGCATTTCCAGTGTTTCTGGACCTAGCTAACATCAGCTAGAGTAACTGATTCAGTCTGCCTCACGTTAGCAGTCCATGGCCAATATGTTTAGCTATTATGATGTTCATGCCTATTTGCTAAAATGAGCACATTTTACGGTCCTTTTACAACAAAAATAGTTATTTCAGCGTTTGAATACACGTGTCTCAAATACTGAAGTACTCCTGCATATCTGTAGTCCATAATGGAAAATATTTGCCCAGCTTTCTCCCTAATTTAGTCATTCGCCGGTTCTCACTAACTAGGTCTCCCCAGGTCACATGACCCTACGCACACTTGGAGGGTGAAGGTTAGGCACATGCTTCATCCGAGTCATGTGAAGTCAGTCACTGCATCTTTTGAGGCTGCTGCGAGCACAGCGTCACTGGACGACTGAAAACGCTAAGAGGAGAGCACTAACAGTGAGTTCTGCCATGTCAGCTAACAGACTCACACACAGGCTAGCATTGTGCTGAGAGATGGGAGCGAAGGAGAGTCATCCTACCCACCCGGGGAGAGTCAGGCCAGTTATGCTTTCCTGGTTTGAGTTCATGTACCACAAACAGTCATTCATTTATTTATCATGTCATTTTCCTACCTTTCTTTATGCCTTTCAATTAAACAGGCTGGTTTTCTTACGGTTCCTATTAGTCTGTTATATGTAAATGAGCTTTGCTTGGATTGGCTGTCCTCTATTGTGCTTTTCAAAAGCAATACAGGCAAAAACACTCCTCAAATTTTCCAACTTTCGCTCCTCGCTTCCAAAAAACGCTCCTCAAATGATTGGGTGGAGCTAAACTGCTACAGGCTACAGAACGAAAACACTGAATTCAAAATGGGCTGTGTTTGCAGCTTCGTTTTGTTAAATATATGGACTGTGTGGAGTGAATGATGCGTTTTGAAACTTGTTTATGCACAACAAACTTCCATTTTTAAAAAATGTTGTAAAATATACTTTTCCATTATATGAGCACTTTCAAGATGAACTATGCGAGGCGTTTTTGTTCAGGTTGAAAGACGTACCATCACTTGAGTCAGGAAAAAAAACAGTTTAAAATATGGCGTATATCCGCTTCTGCAAGACACCCTGTGAAGCCAGAAACATCATTTAAAAGTCAGAAGCCTTATGTTGAATTTCATGATGTGATGACAACCGTAGATCATTCACTCACATCCTCTGTTTGAATAGGGCTGGGGGAGGAGAGCCATCCTACCTACCCACTAGGAAGTCAGAGGGTAGTTATGCCATCAGCGGGGACTGGGTATGGAGTGCTATGATCTCCTGATAATAAGGCCAGAGTGGGACTGCTCTGCCCCTTGTGAGCAGAACGTTTTAAATGCAACAGTAAATAATGAAAAACAAAAATTCAGACAGTACCAGTTCAGTGAGGCAGCTGATTCATGTTGTAGTTTCATAGCGTTCTGCACAATTAGCTGATATGATACAGAGCTTGGTAATGCTGTACAGTCATATTTAGTTACTTGCCAAGCCTTTAGAATCTGCAGGAAATGTAGATTTCACGAGAAGCGTTTCATCTCCTGAGCGGCTGAGAGAATGAAAAAGAGGATGTTATGGTTAGGTGCGTGTGAAGGAAAGGAAGAAAATGATCAGTGGCTTGCGGGTGTGTCTGTATAAGAGACAGTGAAAGAGAGAGAGACTGTGTGTGTGTGTGTGTGTGTGTGTGTGGTTGAAATGACAGAGGCTTATGCTGTGTGTGTGTGTGTGTGTCTGAGACACAGATTGTAGAGAGAGGGGTTTATGTGGGGGCAGTGTGTGATTTTTGCGAATATGAGAGAGCAGGAGAAATTGTGTGTGTGTGTGTGTGTGTGTGTGTGTGTGTGTTGGTGGGGTAAATCCAGCTTAGAGCTGCAGCTGGTTTTGAGTTGTGCTGACCCACATCCTCTCTGAGCTCACCGCTCCACTGACCAACACACACACACACACACACACAATCTCTGGACTACTGACCTCTGAGCCTATGATTCTTTTATACCCCCAGACACACATCATAAACACGCGCACACACACACTGATTAGACTACTGACCAATAAGTCTCTGATCTTCTGTGCCTCAACCACACACTTTTTTCTGCACAGTGGCTTATGTAACCCAAACAGAACACACCCGCGGAGTCCAGTCTCAGCCTGACCGGACAGTTGGTTTGGTTTAATTTGAAACTTCACTGTGAGACACTCAGACAAACGTCTGTGTTTGTAGACAACAAAATCACAGAGCTGTCATTCCCACAGTCTTAATTTAAAAGGTGTAGTTGTGAAGTGTTTTATTCCCCCTCTGTATATGTGCATACATTACTGTTCAAGCATTTAAAATCATTGTTTTCAATAAATGGCCCATATCTAACTCTTATTCTATTTTTTTTTTTTTTTGGTCCACTGAGGTCCAGAATCATATTCATTTTCACATAATTTTCCAAGTCTCTATATCACTTACAGTTTAACGGGCTGGTTTTGTTACTGTTACTATAAGTCTGTTATATGTAAATAAGCTTTCCTCTGATTGGCAGTCCTGTTTTGTGCCTCATTCGCAGGCAAAACAAGCTAAAACACTCCTCGTATTTTCAGCATGATTGGATGAAGCTAAACTACTGCAGGATAAAAAGGTGGATACAAGGCGGAGTTGGTTTTCATCACATCACAAAAAGACAGAATTTTTTGCAGCTTCATTTTTAAAAATATGTGCTCTGTATGGTCTGGGCAGTACAATGATACATTTTGAAACTTGTTCATGAACAACATCAAAACTTTCATTTTACCAAAAATCTAGTAAAATTTAGTTTTCAATTATATGGGCCCTTTGAAGCTGAACTGTGTAAGATGTTTATGTTCAAATTAAAAGACGTAGCATTACTTGAGTCAGGAAAAAAAAACACCATTTACAATACGCCGTCTGTATGCTGCTGGAGGACACCCTGTACAGCCAGAAATAATAATCTAAAGGAGTCATGTTGGATTTCATGAAGATGGATGAAGAGTAGATAATTTACTCATGTCCTTAGAAATCACGTCTTTCACCAAAGTCTTGACAGACTTCTTTTTGAGTACTTGTGCTCACAGTCATTAGATTCATCAGCTCAGGGAATGCCTGCAGCTACACATTTATACCAGAGAGGTCAAATAATTTAAGGTTAATTGTTAAATTTAGCTGTGCATTACAATGAGCACGAGTGTGTTCTCTCTAGAAGATGTGTTATCTTGTGTTAACGACAAAGTGTTATTTGACTAGGGGTGCACAAACTTGCGCATACAACTGAATTGTTAATGTTATCATTACATATTTTCACTTACATATGAGAAAACATGAGTAATTATTACATACAGTTCTAATTAATACAAATGGGACCCATATATGACACCATGTATAAAAACAAGACTTTGTGTGTGTGTGTGTGTGTGCGTCCCTGGTTGACTTTAATCGCATGCCAGCGTTCAGCTCTCCCTCACTGCCCTCCCCCATTGGTCTCCTAAACCCTGCTATTGTCTGTCTGTCAACTGGCTGCAACAGCTGCAGGCCTGCAGTAACTCTAACCCAGGACACGCACACCTCCACTGAACATCCCTTAAAGCTCTCACAAACCGTGTGTCTGTTAAACGCACACTTAGACGTTCTGTCCTCTCTGTTTTGCTTGTTTTTATTTGACTGCATTGATTTTTCTTTCAGTGAAAAGTGAACAACATTTCCTGGTGATTTCCCTCCAGATACGTGTTTTTTTTCCCCCCTCCTTCTAAGCAGACCTTTTAGAGCTTCATGCACCTGTTTTACTTGTATCATCTTTTTTTTTGGACTTCAGACTTAGTATTTAACATTTGGCATGAATTATTAATTGTTGTTAGTCAGTGCAACATCCCTGCGGCTTATTAATTCAGGGGCGGGCACAGCTTAGAGTGCGAAACATATGGAGTCCGCAGCTGGTGCAGAGGGGGAGAAGGAGGTTATGCTTTCGTCTATTCGGAGAGGTATTAACCTCACAGTCCATGGTGCCTCCAGCTTGTCTTTCACTTAATATACAGGTATGTTAAGCTGTGGCTGGTCAGTACCAGTGAACTAATAAAACCAGCATTGTGTGTATTTGAAGGCCATATTTTACTTTTAGTGGTCTGTATGGACACCAATTCATATTAGGCATGGGCGATATGGCAAATATACAAGATCACAATACATGAAGATAATTTCATGGTATGAGGTAAATTGATTTTTATATAGTGTCACATTCCACACTGCACCAAATGCAGATAAATGGGATTAATGACTAATTCAGCATTCTTTGTAATGAAAGACAGAGTTGGTTGGTGTTCTTTATGTACTGATGATATTCAGTGTCCACATTTATATCAGTAAAATACCGTCTCATTGCTCATTGGCCTGTACAGTAATGTAATGGCTATCAGCAGTGATTGGACACCAGAATAGAACTGCTGCACCATATAAATTTAGCTAGCTAGCTACTGAGACACCAGCATACTACCACTGACATTTTATGCTTATTGTAAGGAAAAAGACCAGCATACACTGAAACAACACCAAACTAAGAGAACACAATGCTTATTGTAATTCTCTAACAGAGAAAATACAGACATTTGTGTATTTTTTTGTTGTTGTTGTTGGTTTGCATCGCCATCTTTCAGAAACAGAGGGCTAAGGGCCAAGTGGTAGGGGCGAGGGATAAAATGGGATTTAGAGTTAACATTGTAAGGAAGAAAACTAGAGAGGATAATATTAAATAATATAGCTAGATAATGTTAAATCTCATTTATATAACATTTACATCGTTTACTGTCAGATTATTTACCTGGCATTGCTAAGCTATTAGGCTACAGTAGAGTTGCTTTTTCCATTGATGTAATAGATTAACCCCTTTTTTAACAAGACAATATCATGCTTTTTATTTTTAGATATAACCCAGGCCTGATTGCTCACCTCTATTGCAAGTGTTCTTCATATAATGTGCTTAAATGCCAGCTATTAAACAATGAAAAGAAAAGCTACTGGTTGCATTCATATACCTGTGTTCAAGTAGGATGCCAAGCTGGAGGGAACATTGCTTGCAGTTTTCTGAAGTCAAAATATATCTCTACCAAGTCTGTCTTTGCTTTTATCATCCCCCTTCTGGCTGTTGCCTGCCATTACATCAGAAAGGCATTGATGGAAACTCCTTTGTCCCAGTATAACCTCTGCTATGTGCTGAAGTAGGCCAAACAGTAAACTGTGCTTCTCTCAGGCTAGAACTAGAGAAACCTACTGTTCAATGACAGCGCTCACTCACAGGCATGTAACGAAATATTACTGTGCTGTATATTGTATTCCATATTGGCGAACAAGATACAGCTAATAATAAAACTGTCAGACCAGTTGGTTCGGTGTGTCATGTTCCTGTATGTTTGTGTTGTTACACAGAGCTCTGTAACCGAGTACCCATGTGGAGGTGAACACACCCCGAGCCCTATCGCCAGCGCTGTGCCACTCAACGCCAAGCCCGCGGTCACACAGGCAACGCAGGTCACCGCTGTCGCCGTAGCAACCGAAGCTGGCCACACCATCGCTCTTCTGGGGGACAAGAGTGGACAGTTGCACAAGGTACTGAATGCTGAGGCAACTGTTTGTGTGCAGACATGTGAGAGATCTGCTGAACTATCGCAGTAAGGGAGTAGTTTCTAGTTGGCGAGTGTGATTTCTTGTGAGTGTGGTTTTACACACAACCTCTAGTTTCTGTTTCTGACAGGCTTTGGCCTTCTGTACTAATCTGTGACCAGTTTCTGGCTTCATGATGTTAATCTCATTATCTTTCAGTAGGGCTTTTTTTTCCAAGCCATGTGTATTTTGCAGTAACTTATTTTGTTAGTCTATCACAGTTTCCATTCCTGCCAGAGGGGGCGATAAAGCTGAGTCTGTCAACTCTGGACGCATTTTCAGCATTTGTTCACCAAAGTAACGTGGTAACACCATAAAAATCCTACTTAAACTGAAGAAAGTAAACATGCACGTTTTTTGTCAGTAACTTGCCAAGTCAAAAACAAAAGTTGCCAAAAAAATAAACCAAAAGTTACTGTAATTTGTTAGCCTGCAGGCTGCTGTTACTTTAGCCTAGTTCTGTAATTAACCTGGGATATATGGACTTTTATTTTTATCTAGTTCATTTCGTGAGGAAAGATGTTCAGCATGGTTTATCTGTTTATCCAGCACTACCACAGGAAAAAAGGCTGTTCTAGAATATTTTAAGGACTGATATAGGAGATGGACTACGCATTAAAAGAAAGCAGATTATGAGATAGTTATGCTAACGTTTTGTGCATCTGAAAGCTTGGACAGTGCAGACATTTAAATCATTGGACTTGATTGGAAAAAAAGAAAACTGAGCAGTCGTGGGCTGGAGGATAGGGAACCAGCCTTGTGACAAGAAGGTCTCTGGTTCAGTCCCCTGAGCCAACACTATGTGACTAAGGTGACCTTGAGCAAGGTGCCTAACCCCTAACTGCACCCCTGGCACTGTGGATAGGGCTGCCCACCGCTCTGGGCAAGTGTGCTCACTGCCCCCTAGTGTGTGTCTTCACTAGTGTGTATGTGGTGTTTCACTGCATGGATGGATGCAGAGGTGAAATTTGCTAGTGTGCGTCTTTAAGTTGCACAAGCTGAATGGAAAAGATAACTACCATAACTACTTGGATGGATCTTCTTTTTCCCCCTGCATCTTCTGTGTTGTTACTGTGAAAGAGAAATGCACATTGGACTTTAGGTTTAAAGGCATATATCAGTTAAAAAATGTTTTGATGGAAGAGGACTAAATATTAAATTACATTTAAGCAAGGAAAAAAAAGTCTTAGGTGGTGTTTTATCGGTGTGCCCTGTGTGTGTCAATAGAATAAAACTAGGACTGGAGTTGAGGATAATGCATAGGAATGCAATACATTCTTGCACAAAAAATGGAAAAAATGTGATTTTTATGTAACAATTTTTTGGCGTTATTGATAATTAGTCATAAATAGATAAGTGTTCCCAGTCTAGTTTATGACTAAAGACTAGACCCTAGAAAGGGTGAGTAATGATACACTTAGGTCACAATTTGATGTGATTTTCAATTCAGTGTTCTCACTGAAATTTTATTTTCTGTGTTGACATTTTTGCACAAGCTGCTAAGAAGACCAATAACTGGAAATTAGCATGACTGGTAGCTGAGAGTGTGTCATGTAACATTGAGCATGCTGCTGGGTGATAAGCTGAGGCTGGGAGTGGGTTGTGTGGGTTTTAAATTGATTGTTGTTTAAAAAAAAGAAAAAAGTGCAGTTGCATTAGCTGGTATGATTAGTAGAAAGCAGCTGATGGTGCTCATTTCCACGATACACATTTTGTATTACATTGTATCAAAATGACTGTGGCCAAACAGAACAGGCTGTGTGTTTGGCCACAGTGATGGCTTTGATTTAAGTCCTAGAGAAGCAGCAGGAATGAATTTGACCTTGGTTGTGGCCAGCACTCAACGTGCTACATAGTTTTCCTTTACTGTATTAGATTGTATTACACCAACACAGAGCTTTCCAACGTGCCCGTTTGACTTCAGAACCTCACGTCCAGGTTGGGGGGGGGGCACAGAAAGGTTTTGAAAGATCAATTTTCAAAGGTTGCAGGCATTCTAAGCAAGCCTCAAATCAGAGCTGAGAGACACTCGTCTCTGTCAGTCAGAGACCCTGTTGGGGCTCAACCCCAGCTGGATTAACTTAACCTAACTTTAACCGTCCCTTTAACACACAACTCTTTGACCAATTACTAAAGCTGTTTTTGCACTCAAAGCCAAAACATTATCAGAATACTTTGTCTGGCAATGTTCAGACTATGAGTCATTCAGATATACAGCTCTGAAATGATCATTTACAGGGTAGTGTGTTCATACCTGCAGTGAAATTCCTGCTAAACAAGAGATGACATTCTTAGCATTCATAGCCAACATTTTATTTTAACGCTTGTGTTCAAACTTGATGCCCTCCTGTTTAGTCACCGGTGAGTTCCTGGGTAAAAGGTAAGGTTGACACTGACAAGTGTATCTGTTACCAATGAATCTGTTGACTTTTTGAATAGTATACTACATGAAACATACATTCTGCAGCTTGAAACTTACTGTCTGACTTTTTCCATCGTCACACTGTTCACATGCAAAGATTTATACCAATCCGATTGGATACATTCCAATTATACAAGGTGTGTGAAAAATCACAGGACACTTTTATTTTTCATGTTGTCACAAGCTCCACGATGTGGTGCTGAAGGTGGAGTTTGTTGCGGATTTTCTCAGCATACACAATTTGTTTGAGATGACCCCAGAGATAAAAGTCTATAATAAAATAAAAAATAAAATAAAACCTGTCCTATGACTTTTCACTCACGCTCTAGATTAGGACTGAGGTGTTTATATATCACTCTATTCAGTCTGATGGAAAATGTCTGTTTACATGCTCACTACAAGTAATCTGATCCCAAATTACATGTATATGTAGAGTACCACTTAATGTAGATGTTACCATGACAACATGCATCACCTAAGTTCAGTCAGAACGAGGCGAGCAGCAGTGACCAATGCTTGTCATTTTAACTGCTTTAAAATGATGTGAGAATCAGGAAAACATGCTTCACATGTCCTTATTAAAGAAGGTGAGAAGAAGACGTTGTGTTCTGAGACAAGCTGGACACCCGTCCCACCGTTTTCTTTTAAAGATCAGAGCATAAACTTCTAAATAAGTTTCTGCTCCCGGCATGTTGAATGTTACAAATTTTCACTATGACACGACGCACATGCTCAAAAATGTGCTTAAACTTTCTGATTGAGAATGTAATCGGAATGTATTCCGAATTGCCTCAGTCGGGCTTGTCTATTCCAATTGAGGTGTGTACAAAGACGTATTGTATTCCGATTGAGCTATTAGACTGATTATTAATGGATTATCACGCTGCATGTAAATTTGGTTGGTGATGCCATCATTCAGAGTTCTCTTATGGTGACCATGGTGGTCCCCCCTGTTGTGCTGTCATAAGCCCTATTTGAGCTGGATTAGTTTTACTGGGGAGTAAAGCTGAAAGGTATATAGTTTATGTATCTATACCACGATATGACCGCCATACATATGGTCACCACAAATGGCTGTGGTATGACTTAAGTACAGCAAAGACAGCAGTGCAGATTAGGTTCAGAAAAAGAAACGTCTGCCATTTGGAGATATTTTGGGTTTAGGGAGGAGGATTTAGAAGAGTTGCTGTGCAGAGCCTGCCTTGTCAAAGTTGGGATGTAGAAAGGCAGTATATTGAACCTTTATCACTTCAAGCAACACCATAAAACACTGTGTGAAGAGGGCCTTACAACGAAGTTAGACACTGAATCTCAGACATCCTGTGCCAAGCCCAAGCGTTAATTCTGAGTGCATAATGTCATAGGAGTCCACTTCTAGAAGGCACAAAGAAATGACACATGCCATAACCTTCCACATTGCTAAAGACATGCTACTTGTGTGCACTGTTGCAAAAAAGGGCTTCCAGAAAATGGCTAGAGGATGCAAAACACTTCACAAACCTATTTTACTCAGGTGGCCATACCTGAACAGGTGGTGTTGCCGAGCTCTAGCGTGGAATATTTTGCCACCACCACAGATTCGTCAATGAGGGCTTTGAGCTGAAAACCCGATGCTTGCAATCTTTTTTTTTCCCCAGCGTGCACAGAACATAGCACACAGAATGAAGGAAGTGTTAGCAGCATGGGGCTTATGCGAGGAACAAGGATATGTTTCAACAGACAATGCATCCAACATGATGAAAGCACTCACTCTGAATCATTGGATCCGTCTTCAGTGCTTTAGACACACATATTAACAATTGATAGCCTGCATTTTGCTTAAAAAGTGTGCATTGAGATTTTAATATTGTTTTAACAAGACTTTGTACCTGTACCTGTAAATCTGTAGTTTGATATTGTGCTTTGTTGCACATAATTAAATGGGCAATGGGCAAATTTATGTTTCAACACTTTATATTAGTGCTGGGAAGTTAATTTCAATTAATTTAATAATTGGTTAATTTTCCTGAGCTGATTCTTTTAAAGTGTCAGATGAAAAGGATCAATTCCCCCTTTTAGGGGATGAAAGTGAATCAGCCAACTAGGTCATATAATTATTTATTTTTTTTCATTGGACAATTCAAAACAATCTACTGCTTTCTATGAAAATGGAGCATTAGAACTACATCTGCGCAGAATTCACCAAACATACAAACACATCTTATTTATATAATGTGTGTTGTTTAGCCCCATACTATTGTGACTGGCTGTTAATACAAAGTTAGTATTGGACTATGCAGTTCTTCATAGTACAAATGTAACACAGTGATTACTAGAGATACGTGGACTTGGAATATGTGCCAAAATATTTGTGCTTTTTTTTTTAAACATTTATATTTGTTGTTTTTGTACAAATGTGTGTTATTTGAATATTTGGAGCTTTTTATATATTGCTGCTGTCAAAACAAAACCATTTTTCAGTTTGTTTTTCCCCTTCCAGTTTGAAAGTACATGATGAATGGACCAAAAGAAATGGCCCAAAATTACTTGGAAAAAAGTCTGGTTCCATTGACTTACATTAAAAGCTGGAGAAAGAAGATTGCATTAGAAGAAGTGCAGAAAGAACTCAGCCTACCAACACATGCACTTATAACAGAATGGCAAATGAGATTGGGATCCAGACAGAATATGATCGAGAGGTACTTGAGCAGTACAAAGCCTTGACCCAGGTCCTCTCTGAACACTAAAAGGCATGCTTCCAAAGCCTAGATGTTTTGGAATCTGTGAGTAAGGCACTAGGACCACGGATGGAGTTCACTGATGCCCTCGCAGGGAAAGACTGTGCCAGTATCTGAAACCAGTTCTCTCCCTGCTGAGTGTAACCTTCTTGTTAATGAATGAGGAAACTAAGATGTTGGACTAGATGAATGAGAAGTATGAAGACACTAGAGAGTTATTGAATCTGGCATTTTTCTCTTAGACCCAAGATTTAAGATGCGCTGCATCTGTGCAGATAACATTCCCACTGTCACAGCCTGAGTGGTGTCAGAGATGGAAATGATGGCATGTAAGGTAAATATAGGTAAGAATGATTAAGCCACAAAACATCCAACATTTACATTTTTTCCATTTATCTTACCTTTAGGCATTTACACTATTATCTTTATACACCGATCAGGCATAATATTATGACCTTGTTTCTGCGCTGGAGTTTTTAAACGCTGTGTCCACTCACTGTCCACTCTATTAGACTCTCCTACATTGTTGGTCGCCCTTGTAGATGTAAAGTCAGAGACGACAGCTCATCTGCTGCTGCACAGTTTATGATGGTCATCCTGCAGTCAGTGGTCACAGGATGCTTTTGGCTGGATATTTTTGGTTGGTGGACTATTCAGTCCAGCAGTAACATTGAGATGTTTAAAAACTTCAGCAGCACTGCTGTGCCTGATCCACTCAGACCAGCGCAACACACACTAACACACCACCACCACCACCACGTCAGTGTTACTGCAGTGCTGAGAATGATCCACCACCCAAATAATACCTGCTCTGTGAGGGTCCATTGGGTCCTGACCACTGAAGAACAGGGTAAAAGGGGGTAACAAAGTATCAGAGAAACAGATGGACTACAGTCTGTAACTGTAGAACTACAAAGAGCTCCTATAGAGTAAGTGGAGCTGATCAAATGGACAATGAGTGTAGATACAATGTCATAATGTAATGCCTGATTGGTGAATCTGTTATAATAATGTAAGAGCATGAGAGAGAGGATCAAGAAGATACCAGTCCACCGCCAGCAATAAGGGAAAGAAGTCATTGGCCAGTTTTATTTAACAGCATAACTACTGCTTTGAAAGTTGCAGCACCAGCTGATCCTACAGTTCAACCTAATGCAGTAGAATCTGAACTGAGCAGCTATTTGCTGTCTCCTACAACTTACAGTGAAAAAGATGCCCTTGTTTGGTGGAAAGTCTACCAAATTACTTTTCCAAAACTCAGCAAAATGGTACGCAATTATCTGCCTTCCAGCCACCAGTTCACCCTCAGGGAGGCGTTTCAGTACAGCAGGCAACAATGTGACATGTCCGTGTGCTTGTCTGAAACCGGGAATGCTAGATAAGCTGGTGTTCCTGGCAAAAACCTGTAGAAGCACAACAGTGGTGGACAAAAACAAGCGTGCTAGAACTTGTTGTTAATGTTTTTGTTGAAGAACCTGAAAACTATGATCCTTATTTGAATGGAAAAATACATTTGTTTCATTTGAATTTTTATGACTTTTAATTTAACTTCATAAACCGCAGTTCTTGTAAACTAAGACGGTGCATGTTCTGTCTCATGTTCTGTCAATATTTTGCAAAGTAGCTGCGTTTTTCAAATCCATTTTCTTATAAAATAATGCTGTATTTAACCATTGCTTCAAATGTCAAGTGTAAAACCATAGACATGTTTATATCATTATTGAGATATTTAGCATACATAATGAGGCATGAATTTTTATCCGTCATATAGCCCTACTGCGGAGGTCCTGATATTTGAGTGATTACCAGTGCACTGTGACGTGTGTTATGTTACATCCCAATTTAGATGCATCAGTAACACTTTACTGTAGGGTGCTGTTCATAAGGCTACATGACACCTTCATAAGGTTGTCATTACAACTGACACAACCCTACATAACTTTTTATAAGTGCTTGTTCCAATAAGTGTCATTTGCTATAAAGGTTACATTTGCCAATTTTGAACAAAGTCAGCTAAAGTAGCCTTTGTGACGGATGACACCTGTTGTAATAAGCTTTTCTAAACAGTTATGTAGGCTTATATCAGTTGTAATGACAACCTTATGTAGGTGTCATGTAGCCTTATGAACAGCATCCTACAGTAAAGTGTTATTGATGTATCCATTTCCACCCACTAGTTCTTCACCAATCACATGATACCACCAGCATGATGGGGCGCGAAGGCTAACAGAGGCTTTCTTTTGAGACCTGTGAAGCGACCCGCAACATCTTTCCGAACTGCTGCTAACACAACGTCAATGGACAGATGAACACACTCAGAGGAAAGCGCCAACCACCAGATCTGGGACGTCACCTAACAGACGCCTGCTCTGGGTGATCGGGGGAGATAGGGGAGCCATCCTACCCACCCAGGGAGAGTGAAGCCAACTCTCTTGGAATTCTGGCCACTGATGGCTGCTGCCAATAGGCCAGTGCTTAGATGTTCGCTACTAGCTAGGCCAGACTTTTATCTACGTCATTATGTGACCTTCAGGGCTTAAAGGGTGAATCAGCAGTTCTACATTAACTTCAGCGTTTAAGACCATTTACTGTTAAACTGCGTTGAAGGATCAGCAGAGCTCGATTTTACTGTAAAAGAGGATTACTTTATTTTTTTTTACTTATGAATCTAATTCCGCTGTGGAGCCACAACAGGACAGTAAAAGAGCCGCATGTTGCTGACCCCTGGCGTAAGCGAAGGATCCCTAAAATGTCACAAAATGTCAGAAAGTCTCTAAAGACGGGGTAGATCTGTTTTTTGCTCTCAAGCTTGGGGAAAGGAAACACTTTAGCTTCTTGATCTGTGAACCGCAAGAATGTTTACAGTGAATAAGTTGTGAGAATGTTTACTGTAGACAAGCGACGATGTGCGTATCTTAATCTGCTTATCAGCACAGTCTTCTCACTCTTACTCGGAGGCACAACAAAAGATCTGCATTTTAACTCCACTCCAGAGGAAAGAAAAAAGTACCAAGTCTTCTCCCCCTCCTTTCTCTTTCTTTTTCTCAGCCTCACTCCATAAGAAGATGATAATGATTTGTTGCCGTGGGCTTTTGTACGTTATGGCTGCTCAGTGTGCAGCGAGCTGTTGGGGCTTCTGCAGCACTGATTCAGTCACTACTGTGTTGGTGTGTGTAAACAGGGGAGTGTAATGTTTGTGCTGTTGGTTGTTGGTGTGTTTTGATCTCGCTAGTTTGGGCCTGTGTCACTGTGGGGGATGTGAACCACCTGCGGTCAGCCCGATCTGCCCCGGAGGGTTGTGTGTGATCATGTGAGAGCAGTGCGAGTGTTTTTCAATGTGACGGTTTGTGTGTTTGAATGTGTTGTGCGTTTATACATTTTTATCTACTATATTTATCTAGATATTTTTCCACACCCCCAAAGTTCAGTAATCTCAGACACATTCAGTGGTGTTGAGGACTCTGTCTGGACTCTGGGGTGATCAGTCCATTGATCAGCTTCTTTGTTTGATGTGTCCGTCTCCTTTTCTCAGTGAGGTTCTTCTTGATCAGCTACACGTCCTTTCAGACCCACAGCGCTGAGTGGTCTTCTCACAGTGGAAGGATGGACAGAAACACCTGTGGATGTTTTCAGATCTGAAGCAGCTTGATTTTCTCCTCTCTCTCAGAGACGAAAGCTTTAAGTGCTGTTTATCTGATGGGGGCAGTTTTGGTGTCTACCAGGTCTTCCAGGTGGTTGTTAGGTGCCTCATTTTCTCTGTAGCTTTTACTCCTGTTTTTGACTTTCTCCTTCCTTACCCAAGAGAATAATTCTATCTATCTATTATATCTGATCTCCTCAGAAATATCTCCTGAAAAATACATCCTAAAAAACTTGTACTGGAAACAAGAGTTTTGACTGGAAGATTAAATAAATGAAACGTCAAGTCTGACTCTTGCACATTATTGTATATTACTACAAACCCAAATAATTGTGCCCTTGCAACACAAACCGTACATGTTATTTTTGTAAAAGTCATATGACCGTGGCGTGGCATTGTTTGATGGCCTGCATTTAAAACAAAGGGTCACTTAAACTTAAGTTGAACATAGACTGACTTTTTTTAATATAAAAGGTTGTACAAAATAAACCCGAAAACAAAATAACTGATCATTCAAAAGGGTGGAAAAGCTATTCTATATACATTTTATTTTTTTAGGCCACAACAGACTTAGTTTCATCAGCAAAGGTATTAAGGCATTTGGTACCGTCAAACATTCAGTCCTCAGTGCCTCCAACTCAGCTTTGCCTCATCATCGCTTCAGACAAGAATATCTGCTCTTTTTCTCCCTTTCTTTTCTAATTTAACACTTTTACAGCAGGTTTAAAACTTGACACCACAAATCTGTTCAATCACAAGATCTATTTCTTGCGACAAAATCACACTTGCAAGTTTTGGTGTCAGAAAAGAGTCTTCTCAACACACCATTGGTACGATGCAGTTTAGAATGCTGTAGACGGCTGGAGTCTGTAGTTTGACAGTGTTTATATGTAGTACAATATGTATGTAGGTGAACAAACTGACCTACAACGTTCATGTACCTTTGCCTGATTTACTTGTATTTTTGTGTCTGTCTGTCTGTCTGTCTATCAGGCTTTCCATCTATCTCTCTGTCCATCCATCTATCTATCCAACTTTTCATCCAGTCCATCTATCCATCTGTCTGCCTGTCTATCCATCCTTCCATCCATCTCTCCATCTGTCCATCTTTCCATCTGTCCATCTCTCTGTCTATGCATCTGTTTCTCCTTCTTTCCTTGCATTTTTCATCCTTTTTATACCTTGTATGCATTTCCAGCTTTTCATCCTTGTGTGTATCGTCCGTCTATCCATCCATTTTTTTTATCCAGCTTTTCATCCTTGTATCATCTGTATATCCATGTATCTATCCATGCATCCATCCATCCATCTTTTCATCTGTCCATCTCTCTGTCCATCCTTCTGTCTATCTAACCTTCTGTCCTTTTAATTTTTCTATCCAGCTTTTCATCCATCCATCCGTCTATATAAAGATGAATGGATAAATAGAAATAACCAAAACATTAACGTACATTAAAGATACCGATTCAGACATACAGGGTTTTATTGCAGCGACTATGTTCCGTGTATGTGTAAGAGTGAAAGAGATATACAGACATGAAGCAGCTTGTTCTGCATTCTGATGGCAAGGGCTGTTGGGAGTTTTGGTCCCAGAGGAGCCGGACACCTGCGGTGTATTGTGGGTAGGCTGATAGGGGTGGCAGCAGCCGTAGCACCTCCAGGGCTGAATGAAATATTAACGTTCCCCATCCACACAGGCAGCTTGTTTACAGCCTTAAACTCCTCAGGCTAGACTTATTCCAGCCTCTGCATGCTGGCATTCCCCTGCCCCTCCGCACGCCTGCTGAAACTCACACCAGCTCAGTCTGCTGAGACTCTATCCTCCCTGCGTCTGTAGGTGTGTGTCTGTGTGTGTCCGTGTGTGTCCGTGTGTGTGAGAGAGCAGGAAAGTGTGATTTATTTGTGGAATGTATTATGTCTGTATGATTAGCAGAATGTACTTAAAAGGAAAAGGCTGCAGTTGGAGAGAGCAGAACTGAGCAATTAGATGCACATTCATGTAATTTCATGCCTGTTAGGTTGCTGACTTTGTGTTGTGTTGCCGTGTTGAGATTATAATATGTATTGTATGTTTGTGTGCAGGTGTTTCTCCGGGCGGATGGTACGGGTGCTGAGTACGACTTGGTGGAGGTGGATGGTCAAAGCCCTGTTAACGCTGACCTACTGCTGGACTCCACTGGACGTAATATTTATGTCCTGACCGAGAGAAAGGTGTGTTGAGCACATTTCATGCACATAGCACCTTGAAAAAAACTGACACAGAACCTTGGGGACTGACTCACTACATTATTGGTTCTCAAACTGGCCCTCAGGGACTCCCAGATGATCCACAGTTTTGCTCCTTTTCAGTGTTTCTCATTACGTTGCAGCAACATTCTGGACCATCTGGGGGGCCTGAGGACCAGTTTAGGAGGGAACCACTGCAATACGTGATGCTGAACATTAACTATTCATTCAGGTGACACTAAAGGCTAGTAAATAAATAGCACAGTGTCAGAAAACACTGGGCTATAAAATTTAAAACTTGCCCAATGAGGACAGTTGGGGGCCCTACTACTTGGTTGACCCCATTCAGACCACTCATTTGCTATGCAGAATAATGAAAATGAATTAAACTTCATTTTAATCATTTTAATCAAGAAAACAAAATGGGTAAAACAGTGAATAATTAAGCTCACCAGGCAAAAAAATAATCACCTGTGACTGAAACGTTCTTAATAACATGTGATACCTCCATTAGCATGAATAACAGCTGGCAATCGATTTGGATGGACTAGACAAGTTTCTGGATGTAGGTGATGCCAATGTTCAGCCACTTTTGTATTAAAGAATTGTGCAGTTTGGCCAGGTTTTGTGGATACCTTCCCTGGCGTCTTACTCGCTGTTCCAGGTAGTCCCACAGATTTTTCAAATCTGGGGATGTTGTGGACCAGTCCAGACGTGTGAGTGTTCATCGTGCCAATCAGTCACATTTGCAGCCCTGTGAATATGAGAATTGTCATCTTGGAATACAGCAATTGGAGTGTTGTGTTCCTCAGTAAGATGAAGAGCAATAGGCAAATCCTGGATGTCCAGCAGCTCAGTGTCAGCACTGTGGTTCAAATTTACTGTCACCTCAACCAAAGGACCCATTTCTGCACACTCTCAGAACATCTCAGAGCTCCTCTAGCTCGAACCACACCTTGCACTCAGTCCTCTTTAAAGGCTTCATGAGGTCTACGATGACAGTCCCTGTGCGTCACTCTCGTCTTTGGGCCACAATTCTGAGAGAATTTCCTATAGACTGGGATTTTTGCCTTCTGGTCGACCCATATGACCGTACGCTTCGATACACCACTAAATTCAGCTACCTCCTTCATGCTGTCACCTTTGGCAATCCCAAATGCCATCTCCCCTTTTTGTCAGTCAATAACATCTGCATTGCGACCCATTTTCCCCACATTGAATGAGACAGTCACTGTACTTTACCACCTTTTCTCAATCTATGAATCCATTCGCACACCCTGCACATATGTATAGCCCAATCATCCTTGTGCAGCACCATGCACAGGAGCCTGAAGTTATTACCATGCAAAGTGACAATTTTTGTGTCCAGGGAGCTTATGTGGATGAGAAATACGAAAAGTAAAATGATTGCAGTGCGTATTGTAAAAATCACAATTTGAAACAGTATCCCTTCTCCTCTGGGTGTATCATCTGTCCACCAAGAACATTGAGATTGATCAGTGAGTAGATGACCTATAATTTATTGCCAGTATTGCAGCAATGGGGGGTGAACGGTGTCCCTCTGACCCAGAGCTAAGCAGGGACTCTCAGAGTCCGCCACAGGTCAACAAGGTTTTGTTATTCACAGCCTTTGACAACCTGTAACAATGCTGAGGCACTGGCTTGATGTAAGAGCAGAGTGCCCTTGTTTTATTAAGGTCGATCTGAAAATCATGGTCGTTACAGCACAAGGTCAAAAAACAGGTAGGCAGACAGATCTTTTTGAGAAGCATGGTTAATAATGCAAGACACAAAAATGAGATTGCGCAAACTGGATAGAAAAGGAGGAGAAGCGGAGATAAAACGTATTACAAACTAGAATGATGGAGCTCAGAAACATCACAAAGGCTGAACAACAGAAAGAATACAGAAATGAGGTTCCAGCACTGCAAAAAAATGAAATCTTAGTAAGTGAAAACATCTGAAATTTCTTATTATGAACAAATGTTGAACAATTTTAATTGTTGTAAGAATATTATGGGAGTTTTTTGCTGGAAGTCTTTTTTTCTATTTTATTTTCTAAAGCTGTCTTATGCTAACCTAGAAGACTTTTAAAAGCTTTTTGAAAGACTAAAGTCTGACAACCTCTCATATCTAAAGACAATGTCACAGAGTTTTTAGTCACTGACTATGATTTAGCAAAGACTGGGGATCTTGCAGGGTCACTACTAGTAGATTTGTTTATTTCCCATCATGTTCCTGGTGGAAATTTACAAGCAGGGAAACTCTTTTCTTTCTCCACTCTGCAGTTGTACGACTGGGAAGACAGATCTGGGGCTCAGCCCAGTTCACTGTAGAGCTGTAGGTTCTGGCAGCTCATCACCCAGTATTTTTAATTAACCTGTAAATTGTGCCGTTACTTTGTTATTTAATATAAATATTTACATATCAACACAACATGCTGCGGTTCAGCAAAAAAAACTAAATAAGAAAACACTAACCGGAAGCAATAAATAAATAAATAAATAATTCTTCTTCAGAAATAGCATTCTAAAAGTCCTCTGCACATTTCCTTACATCACTGTTACAGGTTATAAACCTAAAATTTTAAACAGCCAGTTTACAGTTTATTGTATTGGAGTGGGGCAGGTTTACTAATAATACCTTGCCGGCATTATTCTGTTGGTACATGATTTTTTATCATACTTATTTCAAGACAATGCTTTTAAAGAACCAAAACTGAAAGAAGAAAGTAAAATAAAATGAAGTAAATGTTGAGAAATAAGCTGAATGATCTGAATAATATTCTCACAGCAATCTGATAATGAAAAATATTACATATATTGACTAGGACTAGATTTGGGATGAATTCAAATGCCAAGATATCATTTTTTGCATTTGAGGGCAGAACTGGGTCCTAAAAGGATCCGCCCTCGCTTGTTCAGTCCATCCAGTGTTCCCCATCCTCATGCTTATGACACAACCAGAAAACGGCGATAACTGAAAATGCTCTTTGTTTACAGTCTTTCGGCTCAGTCTGCCTGGTTTGGCTTCCAGTCTGGTTCTCACTTCTACTGGACTGGAGAGCTTCCTTTTATGCCTTTTAATGTTTGCCAGCTCCTCCCTAGTGAAGCGCGCCTGAGTCCCACGACGATGAGGAGGAGCGCACAAACAAGCGGCAGCGTGATGGCAACTCCACCTTCAGGCCGTCGCAATAGACGTGTGCCAGTTTGAAACTGCAGGCATTAAATGTTAAAATTGGAGACTTTATCAGTAGTTTGTGAAAACGCTCCTGACAGTGTTTCCTAACTTCCATTCTGGAATCACAGCACAACCCCACCCCCTTCCAGGAGTGGAGCAGTCATACATACGGTTGTCAGGCGATTAGATACACCTGTGCTGTACCTGCTCTCATGGGTCATTTTATCAGAAACACCTACTATGCAGGAACACTTTGGCTTTCACTGTCATCATATATAATACATCTAATATACATGGTATGAGTATATTAGATATGTCTCATACAATAGGACATTTTTGTTGTTAATAGTAATGCAATTCATTTTATGTTCACTCTCGCATTGATAGTGGCAGTGCAGTATCATAAGTGTGTGTGTGTGTGTGTGTCTCAGGTAACAAGGCTGCCCGTGGCTCAGTGTGAGCTGCATCTAGACTGTAATTCATGTCTATCAGTCAGAGACCCTTACTGTGGCTGGTGCTCACTAGAGGGCAGGTAAGTATCTTTTTTCTCCAATTTTCTCCACTATTATCTCCTCTTCCATCTCCTCTTTCTCTTTTCCTCCCTCTCTTCTCCTTGTCACTCCTTTTTCTCCTCCCCTCTCCCCTCTTTTCTTTTCCTCTCCTCTCCTCTCCTCAGCACTGCTCTTTTTCTCCCCTCTCCTGGACTCCCTCTCTGTGTTTTTGCACTTTTCTCTCTCTTTTCAACCCCTCTCACCACTCCTCTTTTCCTTCCTTCTCTTGTCCTGTCCTGTCTCCATTTTTCCTCTCCTCTTTCATCTTCTGTTTTCCTCTCCTCACCACCCCTCTCTTCTTCCCCTCTCCTGTCCTCTCCTATCTCTTTTTTCCTCTCCTCTCATCTCTTGTCAGCTTACATTCTTTCCTCTCTTCTCCTCCCCAATCCTCTTCTCCTATTGCTTTTTTCTTTTCTCTTCTTTTTCTCTCTTCTGTTCTTTGCCCACTCTTCTCTGGACCTACCACACTCTGCCTGTATTGTTCTCAACAACTTTAAATAGGTCATCTCTGACTAGTCATCTGAGACTGTCAGTACAGTTTGATTTTTTTTATATAAATATTTTGTCATAATAGATTATCATACAAACAATAATCCTGTATTCATCCTGGATTATTAACAGCTGTACTTTTTGAAAGCTTCTGTATGGCTATGTTTGTCCTTGGATTTGTTGACAGGACAATTTTGACTCATAATAATACATAATAACACTGTGTTCCTTTGTTTTCTCTTCTGCTGGATTCAACAGAAGAAACATTTGAAACCATTACATCAAACAGTGTGTTCTTTTGAAAATGACGTCATCACTGCAGTCTGTGTGTATATCTGTGTGTGAATGTGTATTTGTGCTTGTGTTTCAGATGTACGCGGAAGCTGGAGTGTGCTCGCCACTCACAGCCTCACCACTGGCTTTGGAGTTACGGCCATGATCGACAGTGCGTGAACATCCAGACTCTGGATCCTCCCATCCAGAGCAGAGAGGAGCAGACACAGGTACAAACTGTCTTGCTACTGAACATCCTACACAGCACAATATGTGATCATTAGAGGCTGTGTACACCTTGCATTCATTTGGCTGAATTCCATTTACACTTTGCACTGTATTGCGTCCCCATTCTGACCCGATCAAATCAGAGTTTACTTTGCCATGGGAAAGGCACATAAGGCACTTCCTCTACTACCCCCCCTCCCCCATTACAATACAAATGAACAAGCTTATTTTGAATGCTTTCATCTATACAGGGTGAAAGGAGGCTCTTGATTTTGGAAGAACTCCTGATTCATGCACCCTCCATTCTGCATTCCTTGTTTGTCCTCTCATTAGTCAGCACTTGGCTGACACAGTTTAGCTCACATAATGGAATTTGAATACAGAAAACACATTCCTTCTACATCTTTTGATTGTGGTCAAAAATGTGGTCTCTGACCACCACATTTATCTGGTTTGAATGATCCAGTCACAATCCGATCACAGTGTGTCCTTGGTGTGTTCACTCAAATGTTCATGTGGTCAAATGAAAACCGAACAGTATCCTATCACCAAAAACGCATGTTGATGCAAAGTGGAAAAAACCACACATTTGTGCTGTTTTTGCGTCAGCATGCATTTTGGGTGATCAGATCCTTGAATCATACCTGTATAATGGAAAATTTTCAGGTTCCCCAGTTTTCTCACTCTTTTTCAAATAAGAGCTGCGAGTGTGTTTACATGCACCCAATAATCCGATCATAATCATATTTCTACAGTTATCTGATTATTCAAATGGTCATGTAAACAGCATGCTCTGATTTCTTACATCGGAGTAAGGTCTAGAAATCCAATTAAGAAATCAGACTAAGAGGTTGGATTTTATCTCAGGAATCAGATTTCTCAGTGCTTATAAACTTTTAATCTGATTTCTTTTGGATTTCTCAGTCTGCACATGTGCAAAAACAGACTGCTGTACTGGAAATTAGTAAGCAGCGTAACTGTGAGACGCAAAACCCTTTTGGAGCGACGCTGAAACAGGCTTGACAAAGTGAAGGATTTAAATATTAATTTTCTTGATGATGCATATTCATATTTTCAGGTAAACTGACTTGATGTTTTACAAAAAAAAGCTGCAACATGAAGTTTGAGTTTTACATTATGTTTACATCACGTCTTCTTCTGTGAGTTTACTGGCTGGTTGCAAAGCAGAAATCCAATTACTCCCTGACTCATGTAGACATGGTGTTTTCCCGTTGTCCGATTACTCGAGAGTGTAAATGTGTTGAACAGGTTACTGACAAAATCTGATTTTCTTAATTTATCAGATTAGTAAGTGTATGTAAACACACTCACTGTTAAAGCTACCATTTACTTCTCAGTTCATACAGTCCATGTATGGAAGCTAAGCTGCAGGAACAGCACATTTGGAATTCATCATAAAAACAGCATGTGTTGAGGTCTGGGATATATTAGATTGTAAGGAAACAGTTGCTTCTTGTAGTCGATGTGCTGGGTGCAAAAATTGGCAAGCGTGAAGACTTGTGACTGTGACAAGGGTCAAATTGATCAGAGCATCTCTGAATCAAGGCTTGTGTGGTGCTTCTGGTCAGCAGTGGTGAGTACCTGCTGTCGGAAGAAAAAACCATGAACCAGTGACAGGGTTTAGGGCGCCCAGGGTGACCGATGCACAAAGGCAAAGAATGCTGTCAAGTCCAGCCTAAACCAACAGAAGGGCTACTGAGGCACAAGTCACAGAAATTTTGATGAGGAATGTGTCACAACACCCTGCTGCGTGTGTAGCTGTGCAGCCACAGACCTATCAGAGTGCAATTTTTAAACCCTGTCCACCATAAAAATCAAGTGTGTCTGAACAGGACCTTGGAACAAATGACAGAGGTCGCCTGTCCTGATGAGTCCTGTTTTCTTTTACATGTGGACGGCTGTGTACATGTGTGCATTTTATCTGGGGACGTCATGGCACCAAGATGCAGTGTGACAAGTAGACAAGCCATTGGAGGGAGTTGCTATGGGCAGTGTTTTGGTGGGAAACCCTAGGTTGAGGCATTGACTGTGCCACCTACCTACACATCACTGCAGACCAGGTACATCTATTCATGGCAATGGTATTCCCTCCTCTTACAGCAGAATAACATGCCTTGCCACACTGCACACATTTTTCAGGAGTGGTTTGAGGAACATGATAGTGTTTTCCTGACCACAGATTTTCCCAGATTTCAGTCCACTTGAGCATCTGTGTGATATGCAGGAGCAACTGCAGTGGCACCACTTCGCAACTTGCAGGAATGAAATATCTGCTGCTAATGTATTTGTGTAGATATCACAAAGCACTCTCAGAGGTCTTGCAGAGTAATTCCTTCAGTGGATCAGAGCTGTTTTGGGGCCATGCGGAGGACCAAGTACATAGTAAGCGTGACATCAGAGCAACTCAGTGTATATCTGCCTATTCAGCCTACAGAAGCCCACCCCCCATTCCCCCCCATTCCCAATGAAGTTATGAGGGGTGTTTCAGCTTGGACTGCTTTTTGAATGAGGTACAATTTAGGACTTTAGCACAGTAACAGATGATTTTGAGAGGTAGAGAGAGGTTGGAAAATGACCATGTAATAATAAATTGGCTATTTTTTGATACAAAAGCACACACAGATGTCATAAGTAGACCTCTGGTGGAAAAAATTAAATGCAAAAAATTTGCTGGAAGAATCTCCAATACTTATTTAAAAAGACCTGGCCAGAGTCCTAGCTTGTGAAGAGCACTGTGGATTCAGTTGACCAAGCAACAGCTGGCCATTTCACATGACTTGAATTAGCTGGGTCATGTGTGTTGCTCAGTGGTTGCAGCCCAGGTCGGGACCCACACTAAGATTGAAGACTGCTGGTTTATGCTAATTCCGTCAGTTTTAGAGGACGAAAACTAGCACCTCAGGCCAGTAGATAAGCTCTGTTCACCTCATCATTCAGTTCACGTTTGTTTAAAAATGTAAACATTTGCATGCACATATTTTTCATGCTCAGTGAAATTCTAATAGTGCCAGGCAGGGCAGTAGAGCGTTGTTCATCAGGGCAAAAGTTGCAGTGGTGGTGGGTTTTTTTTTTAATTCACTTGTCGAGCTGTGCAAGAGTGTGAAGGGTTGTAATTAATCCCTGAATGTGCTTTTCCTGTTTGTACAATGCTAGGATTCCTAGGTATGTACACAGTATCGTGGTAGCTGATGATCTTAACACATGTGCTGACAGAACCCCAAGACTGACAAGAAAATAGCATAGTGCCTTTTAGCACAGCAGGCTCCTCCACAGAAATAAAGGCTGCTGAGCAAATGCCATTGGGCTGAATGCCGGAAGCTGCTGTTTGCCTGGTCTAGATATATAATATCTGACATAACTCTGTGTCTGGCATTTGATGGATGGTACTGCAGGCTGCGCTGACACTAGTTCTCCAGTTCTGTTCAAGCATACTGTTTTCCAACAGGTTTCAAAACCATCAGTGTTACGGACGTCTTGGGGAGAGGTGGTAGAATAGACAGCACAGGCTGCACGTTTTCCATACTCAGTAAAAATGCAAATACTCATCCTAAAAATACACTTTTTAGTACAAGTTGAAGTACATTTTCACATTTTTGACTTCAGTTGAATGCACTGCAGTGGCAAGTGCTTAAATGATGCATGACGTAATTGAATTGTCAGCAGACGTAGTGGTGCGGTATGTGTACGTCGTTGCGTGACGTGACGAGTAGTATTTTATTAATAATAAATCACGAGATTAGTGGCATCCTAAAACCTGAAGATGATAACAACAGTGACAGTAATGTGAAGCATTTTTCCACATACAGCAGGAGAGTTTGTTTAAGCCTGTACAGTGCTTTACTTGTTTGATCCTATGGAGCAGCTGCTATTCACTTTATAAGTAGCCTCTCATTCTCTGATTAGCTACTAGCATAATGCTTATTTCCACTAGCACCTCTATAAGATAGCAGTGTTGTATGCATTCATATGAATGTAAATATACAAGTAGCATATTCTTTGTTTAATGCAATTTTATTATGACTCCTTTGTCAAGGTCTGAATTTCTGCATGTTATTGAAGTAGCCTGTTAGCCTGTCTGCTAATCTTGTAATTTGTTACTTTCCGTCTCTGATTTTAAGTATTATTTGAAGTGTTAAGTTGATGTATTTTGTATGATGTATTCCACTATATTTTGGAAACATTAATGTTCAGAAAAGCATACATATTATATGTACACTGTATGGACAAAAGTATTGAGACACCCCTCCTAATTATTGATTTCAGGTATTTTAGCCACACCAGTAGAAATGTATTCTGTGGAGTGACTAATCATAATTCTCTATCTGGCAGTCTGATGGACGAGTCTGGATTTGGTGTATGCCAGGAGAACATTACCTGCCTGACTGCACTGTGCCAACTCTAAAGTTTGGTGGAGGAGGGATAATGCTATGGGGGGTGTTTTTCAGAAGTTGCACTAGGGCCCCTAGTTCCAGTAAAGGGAAATCTTAATGCCTTAGCAGACCAAAACTTATAGAGAATTATATGCTTCTGACTTTGTGGGAACAATTTGAGGGAAGGTCCTTTTCTGTTTCAGCATGACTGAGCCTCAGTCCATAAAGCAAGGTCCATAAAGGCATGGCTGGGTGAGTTTAGTGTAGAAGAACTTGACTGGCCGGCACAGTCCTGACCTCAACCTCATTAAACACCTTTGGGATGAAGTAGAACGGAGATTGTGAGCCAGGCCCTCTCCTCCAACATCTGACCTCACAAATGCACTTCTGGATGAATGGGCCTAAATTCACACAGACACACTCTAAAATCTTGTAGAAAGCTTCCCAGAAAAGTGGAAGCTGTTATAACTGCAAAGGGGGTCCAGCTCCATATCAGTGCCTATGGATTTAGAGTGGGGTGTCATAAAAGCTCCTGTGGGTTTAAAGTGTAGGTATCCCAATACTTTTGTCCATATAGTGTGTCTGTTATATTCTTATAGGAGTTCTTTGACAGGCACTTTTATATCGTGTGTGCAGTCATTTGTGAGTGAATTAAACTGAAGCGGCACTTTGTTAAGAAGTTCAGTTAAAACCACTTTTCTCCATTTGTAAATTCTCATGAGGTTTAATTCTGAGCTCCTTATCTCAACACTCACGTGTGCAGATCTTGACAGTGTGGAATGAACCATCACCATATGTACTAATGCCTAAACTGTTCTCTTTCAGAGTGCAAGACATGTCAGTGTTTTGGCTGGTGACCAGGGTAATGAGCAGTTATGGAATTAGTTGTCAGTCTTGGACAGTCTGACATGTTGTCCGCCTCAGCAAACCCCAATTTAACCATTACTCACGGCCAGCTGAGTACGGCAGCCCACCGACACGCACATAGTCTGAAATATCTCCCATTTGTGTGCCACTGTGGAAGCAGTCACCCCGAAACATTCTGGGTTTTAAACTGGGGGGGAAAAAAATAGGCACTTTCATCCCCCGCCGACTGGAAAAATAACTGACGAAATCTCTACTTAGTATTCCGAGGAGCATCCTTGGCAAGGTGCTGCGCTGAAAAATGTGGCTGAAATGTTTTTTTGCGCCTCCTCCTTTCTCTCACAGGTCTCTTTCACGGTGCTGCAGTTGCCAACGCTGTCTGAGGACGAAGCTTTGTCTTGCGCTTTTGGGACTCTGCCTGCTCAACCTGCTGTTGTCATGGAGAATAGAATAACCTGTCAGTCACCCCCACCCAAGCTCCTCCCCCCTACCCCACGGGGCAGTGGTAAGTGACTGAGGGAATGCGGTTTTGGTGGATTTCACCAAACCAGCCAAATGTTTAGCTAAAACATACATCCAAGCCAGGGAAGAGTTCCTTTTTACTTGGCTCATTTGACCTTGTTCCAGAAATGACCATGAGCCCATTTAAAGCCTTTTTATCCTACTGTTTTCTCTGTGTAGGTACTTCCAAACATGATCAGCATATTTTTAAAAGTGTACAAGATGTATTTCACATGATTTACAGTGGAAAGCCATTTGCAGAAAAGCTTTTCCGAAGATTTTTAAATGTAAGCTGAAGGGATTATTTTGGCAAAAGGGGTTTATCCCATAAACGTCTAAGCCATACATAGTGACGAGTATAACTTTACTGCAGTTCAGTAAAGCACCACCGGGGACAACTGCCTCAAACAGCAAACAGCTTCATTTTGTTAAGGAGACTGGCTTCACTGTGCTCTGTCATGTGCCTTGACCTAGAGCTGCTGTCACTTTTCTTTAAACCTAGGACACACTTCTTTCGCAAACTTGTGCCTTATATAGAAGACTTTACTGGTTTCCACAGTTACGAGGTGCTGCTACTCACACATTGCAAGCATGCAGTTAAAAACGCACACCAAACTTAGTCCAAGGCTCATGATTCCTCAGGAAAAGGGTTTGCCACAAGCTATGCTTAAGCAGCAAACATCGCATGCTCGGATTTCAGCTATACAGTCTTGCCTGCAGGAATCAATAGGGGTTATTTTTGTTTGAACCTGTACTGACAGTCTGAATAGCTTGCAGCAGTGGCTCTCAGTGCTGGTCATGTCGCCTTTTTTTCTCTTTGGTGTTTTCCTGGTTTTTCCTGCTCTGACACAGCTGATTCAACTCATCTGCTGATTTACAAGCTTTCAACAGATGAATCAGACTTATTAGAGCAGGAAGAGCTGCGGGTGGCAGTGGCTTCACTGGTGAATGTTGACTGTTAGGGCAGTAAATGTTAAGAAAAACCTGCCTCTATAGTGATGCTCATTTCTACTAGCGCCCCAATGGTAGGTCCAATAGTATGTTAGTGCTAACACTGGTACACATGACAACTGACTACACTGCAAAAAATGGTATCTTGTCAAGTGAAATGATCTTACATCTAGTCAATATGTCTAACATTTCCTATTTTGAGATGACTGTGCACTGTTTTACTTGTTTTAGGTCATTTTAGTAAGTAAAATTATCTCACTGTACTGGCAGACAATTTTGCTGGTTTAAAGCACATTTCTTAAAACAAGCACAGTAATCTGACAGTATAGTGAGATCATTTTGCTTGATACAATCACTTAAAACAAGGAAAACAATGTCTAGATATAAGTTAAATAATCTTAAATTAATCTTACAACAATTCTTAAATATATTCAAGATCATTTTACTTGACAAAATACCTTTTTTTGCAGTGATTCAGCTGGTATTCATGATCAGTGACATATCTAAAATTTTCACAAGGCCTAGAGTGACGTTTTAATTACATAGCTGTTCCTGCCCCATGAAAATCAAAACATAAAGAGATGATTCCAGTGTGGGTTCCTCATTATGCTGATAATTAGTTAGGCTTTCAGCCCAGCTCATGAAGTCCTAACCAGTGGGAGAGCTTGCTTGGCTCTATCGAAGTAGATACAGCATGCATCAGGATTGTATTAAAGAAAAATGAACTAAAAACCGCAGACAAAACTAAGTAGTAGTGAAAGCTGATGGTTTTTAGTGCAGCATGATATGCACAAAATATCATATTGTGATTTTGCCAATGTTTATTGGGATTGTGATATGTCTTACAGTATATTAGAATCACCGTTAGGTAGCAAATTTAAATATTGGCCTGCATTATTTTGACCAAAGTTTTTTAGATTTTTTGGAGCATATCTTCTTCTTCTTCTTTCGGCTGCTCCCTTTAGGGGTCACCACAGCGGATCATCTGCCTCCATCTTGCCCTATCCACTGCCTCCTCTACTTTTACACCAACCATCTCCATGTCCACCTTCACTACTTCCATAAACCTTCTCTGAGGTCTACCTCTTCTCCTTCTACCCGGCAGCTCCATCTCCAACATTCTTTGCCCAATATATCCACTATTCCTCCTCAACACATGTCAAACCATCTCAACCTGGCCTCTCTGGCTTTATCTCCAAACTGCTCCACCTTCACTGTCCCTCTGATCTGCTCATTTCTAATCTTGTCCAGCCTTATCACTCCCAACGAAAATCTCCACTCCATCCTGCCTGCACCCTCTTCTTCACCTCTTTTCTACACTGTCCATTGCTCTGGATGGTTGACCCAAGATATTTGAAGTCAATATTTTTTATAACACGTCCTGCAATTTTTGAGAAATGAACACGTTCCAATTCCAGATTGTCCGGGCCTGATTGTATGATGCGTGCTTGTGTACAGCTTTTTGATCAGATTTGTGGATTCCTTGTAGCAATGGAATTTTGCAGAATTTTTCCCCATAGAGAATGAATGGGGTGTAAAATTGCATGCCAATCTACGGTACATCTGCTTGCCCTAATGACAACGTTTCACGTAATCTTTCTCAGGGCAGGCCCCAAGCATGAATTCACTGTTGATCTGACTTGCACTCATCCGTTTGTCATTTTATTACATCCCTCGTTTCTCCCATAGATTCACATTCATTTTTTTCTACCCCACAGAATCTATTACTACATACATATACTACATACCATTAAGGGCAGGCACCTGAACTCTAATCCACAGCCATACAGCCTGAGCTCCTCTATGTGTTGTTTTTTCATCCCTCGTTCTTCCCATTTATTTTCGGCCAAACCGTAGCCCTGTTTTTTCCATGGCCCAACAGCCTCAAAAATGTGCGTACTCACTCAGGGCAGGTCCCCATGCTCTATATCAAAGCAACACTGACCCGCGCTCCTCTAATTTTCATCCCTCGTTCTCTGCATAGAGTCCCATTCATTTTCGCCCTCCTTCCTCCTGTTGACTTCTAAGTTAACCACTGCGCAACCATTCCACGTTTACTTCAGGAAATGCACTTTTCTAGTTTTATATGAGCATTTTACCAGCCAATAGTATGATAATAGTTAACAGTCAATAAATTGTGTGCAGCCATAGTGGTGGTAGTTATTTATTTTGTTATGTTGATGCTTTTCTTTTTCCTCTAGATCATATGACTGTAAGGTTGGCACTGATGTTTGGAGAAGTGACTATATCCGACACTAACATCACCTTCTATGACTGCCATGCTGTGGGCAGACTCAATGCCACCTCACCGTAAGCATACACACAAATGCACATAACATCAGTCTATATACAGTCTAATGCCCAGCAAACTCAAAGCTGCAGAAAGTCATGCCAGTAGCCTTAAGTGTAAGTAGTGTATCTAATATTTCTCATTAGGCTGTCGTAAGAATATTAAAGGATTATTCAGCCTATTTTAGATGTTTTAACTTAAGTCATCTTATTACACTGGCAGATCGTTTTACTTCTTTCTAGCAAAAAAGTATCTGACAGTGCAGTAAGATAATTCCACTTGATAAAATTATTTAGTTTCTAATGTTACATTTTGCTATGACAATGCTCTCCTGTAGCTTTCACTGCCTCTCATACTGCACACTTAAAAAAGTTGGTTCTTCAAAGTTTGTTTACTTCTGTTTAGAACCATGACTTCTGTGTAGAACAAATTCATGCTTAAGTGGTTCTTTTCATGGTGAAATGGTTCTTCAAATTGATGAAGAAATTGTTGTATAGGGTTCTTCTGTTTTTACAAGCTTGACATCATAACAATAAAAGAACTCTACTTGGAACCATTTTCAAAAAGGTTCTACATAGAGGCATACAACACATTCTCCACCATACAAAGAGCCAGTTAAGCATGAAGTGATTCTGTTTAGATCCATGAGTTCTACATAAGCCATTGCATGTACTGAAGAACCCTTGAAGAACCATCTTTTTTAAGTGTGATAGAAAAACCTTCTGCTGAATGGACAATACATACTGTGTATTTGGTGTTTTATAAAGGAAATCGACAGAACAACTTGAAACAGTTGACTACTGTGTAATTTAGATAAAGATTTTTAGTGAAGGGGAAAGACTTGACTTGCTCTTGCACACCCGAGACTTGAGATTCAACTTTGGCTCGCATCTCTGGTAAAAGGTATTTATGAAATTTGAATTATTAAGCAGAATTGACAGACATGCACATGACTTTCTACTTTCTGTGAATGAAGACCATTTAAGAACATACAGAAACATTCCACTCTGGGTTGGGTGTTGGGTGATGTGTTGAAGCTAAATGGTATCACATTTAGCTCTAAAGAGTAAATGTAACTCTAGGAGTTATTGACCGCGGTCATTGTGAATCTTTGAGCGTGTAAGTGGATAGCTGGTGCTGCAGGTGGTTGGCGAGTGTGTAAACGGGATCTCCCGCCGCAGGTGTGTGACAGATGTATCAATGTGTGGGTATCTTTGTCACGGCAGGTGTATGGCTTGTGTGAGCAGTGTGTGGCCGTGTCACTGGTGCGCTGGAGATGAACTCTGCACTCACAATCACACCTGCCCCCAACAGCACATGATCTTCAACAGCAGAGTAAGCACTCACTCACTTGCTCACTCCCTCTCCCTCGCAGTCACACTCTTTTTCACTCTCTGTTTCCCACTCATTCACTCACTTAGTCTCTCTCTCTCTCTCTCTCTCTCTCTAACTCACTCACTCACTTGCTCCGTAACTCATTCACTCACTCACTCGCTCTCCCTCTTGGTCACACTCTATATCTCTATCTCTCTCTCACTCACTTTCTTCCCTGTCTCTTTTTCTGTGTCTCTCTTATCCTTTCCTTCTTTCTTTGTTTCTTTCGCCATCATTTTCATTTAATAAACATTTAATTTCTCTAAATAAACACAGTCTCTCTTGCTGTGTGTGTGTGTGTGTGTGTGTGTGTGTGTGTGTGTGTGTGTGTGTGTGTGTGTGCGTGTATATCAGGAGCAGAGAGAGCCCCATGGTGCAGACTCATGTCCGTGTGTGTGGGCTCTGGAAAGTTCTCCATTAATTCCAGTTGGGTTTAACACACAGCTGTCACTTCAGGGCAAGAACCTGGACATATTTAAGGTCAGGCAGCTCTTCTCTTTGTTCTTTTCTTGATTTCATTAGTGTCAATGCCACCACTCAAGTTAACTGCACTGAGTCAACTTCTGTAGTATCTTAATCTCCTAAACCCTCAGTAATCGTAACTCCCTAAATAATAGAAGCCTTTTTTAGATGTGTTTTTATTGAGTGTGTCTTATGGTGTCTCGGCTCATACCAATTGCATAACATAACCTCCTCTGTTCAAAATGGTGCTTGCGAATGCACTGGGCCAGTTAGTTATACATATTGACCTTGGAAGCTAGAAAGCATTTGTTATTGAATCATGAGGTGTGTATGTGTTTGTGCAGGATGAGAAAGACTATGAGTGTGTGGTGGTGATTGAAGGTCAGGAGCTGATGTTACCTGCCACTCTGGACCGCAGCATAGAGACAGGCTCACGTGTGTTCAAGTGTGCAGCCCACAAGGTAATTCCATCAATAAATCCAACTTTCAATTTGACAGGGATACAGAACCTAGCCTGAGGAGTCACCACAGCTTTGTAGTGTTCTAGGTCTAACGTGCTTTCAGCAGCTTTCAAGTGCTTGATGATTAACTAGTGAGTTTAATCAGAGCAATTTAAATATGTATTAAATTGACTTAAAATAAAAACATTGGAAAAAAAATCTTGTTGCTGAATAAAAAAGCAGAAATAGCTGTTTTTTCCCTCAGCATTACCAGATTAATTATATACTTCTGTGTACTTTGTGAGATGAGCTTATTGTGTCTGTTTGTGTGCAGTTTACATACACAGTGAAGCAGTTGGAGTATTTGGCTCCAATTTACCTGCAGAGAGGCGCTCAGCGCATAGACTCAGCTCCACACCTGCGCTGTAAGGACCCTGGCCTACATGGCTTTCCATCTGTATCTAATAACTAACTACAGCTCTCAGTGCGTGTGTGATGTTCTTATCGCATTTGTGTGTTTATATATAAACAGTGAAGCTGTATAACTGCTCCATTGGACAGTCGGACTGCAGTCAGTGCCGGGCTGTGTCGGAGGATTATGGCTGTGTGTGGTGTGGAGGGGACACCCCAGGCTGTGTGTTCAACCAGTCCTGCCCCAGTGCCGCTGTAGACACCTGCCCACCACCACTCATCACAGAGGTACACTGCTATCACTCACACATGCACAAATCTATCAGTCTCCTGCCGTTTACTATGAAGGAGAACCACAACACTGCACATGGTAGAAGCACCCTGTCCTAACAGATTACAAAAACTGAACAGAACTCACTGAACTTGGGCAAACTCAAGTCACACGTTCTTCAGTTACTAGGAGACCAAAATAAACAAACATGGAGCGGCTGCTGCTGCTTTCCTGCAGTTTGCACAGACACAGTAAAGAAGCAGCAGGTAAACATGTTTAATTGAGGCTCATGGATTAAAAAATGTGATCAGTGAGGTAATTTTAGAATTTTTTAGGTACATAAACTCGATGGTGCTCTTTCCTTAAACTCAGTTCATTGAAAAGCTTCACTCTGCACATGAGTGACTTTTTTGTTTCATTTTTCTTTGTTTATTTGCTGTAAGTCCACTTACACAGGAGTCGTTGACCTGTTTACGCTAGATTTTGTTCCGAATTGGGATTAAAAAAATCAAACATTTGATAAATTCCGACTGGTTTGAAACACGTTTGGGAGATCAAAAATCGGAGGGAGGGACAAGTATATGGAACACGTATATGAGTAAGATGACTTGAGAAATTTGACAGAAGTTCTTATTTGAAATTTCTTTTCCACCTTAAATGGTGTAGCAGTTACATTCAGGCGCCTGTACAGTTGCCAGGCTATAACTGCTGCTGTAGTTAATGTGGAATGGAAAGTTTGAACAAAAAGCCAGCTTTCTTTCTTGTACCTGCTCCCATTGCATGTGTTTCAACTAATCAGCTCATTTATAACTCCTCACTGAGTTAAAGTGGTTGTGTTAAAGCAGGAATAACTGTAAAATATGCAGTACTAGGGTTTTTCCAAGACCAGGGAGACCTACAGCACCTTAGACCCGAGTAATTGCACATACTCAAGCACCCACTCATACACCTCCACTGCACTCATACACACACACTCGCATGCTATATTTGGTTGTTGCCAATCTGTTGTATATTTTGTGCTTTTTTTCTTATGTATTTTCATGTGTACGTGTTGTTTTCAGGTCCACCCACTGACTGGTCCTTTGGAGGGGGGGGTTTTGCTGACGATTCTGGGTTCTAACCTGGGTCAGCGATATCAGGACATCCAGGGTGGAGTGACTGTGGCTGGAGTCGCCTGCAGGCCGCTGCCCGAGGCCTACCGCATATCCACCCAGTACGACTCCTTTTGGTGTACTACCACCACAGACAGTAGTTACCTGTCATTATAGTGGTTGATTTCTTATCGTCAGTAGTAAGTGCTGTACAGACTAGGAATGTGAACTTTTCAAGGTGCCAATATTCAAATACTGAAATTTGGGTATTCATTTAGCATCATCAGAGGAGGATTCACAAATACACAGAGTAACATTTCAGTCAAATGGCAGTTTTATATTTCAAGAAAATCGCAAAACTTTGTGAGTAAATACGCATACTCTGAAACACAAGTGCTTTAATGTAGGCACGTTGTTAAGGACATAAAAGCAGAGATAGCACAGCTTTTAGAGATAAATAGGCCAGGCTGATGTTCAGTTCCAGAAACAGTTAAGATATTTCTCTGACAAAACTAAGTTATGGCGAAGCGTCCATGAAGAAGGAAAAACATCTGTAGAAGATGACAAGTTTCAGTCAGCATCCAGTGTTACCTGTTAGCTGTAATTTTAGCTCATTAGCTTGTCTGAAACAATCTCTATAATATTACTCATCTGAAAAGAAAACCTACCAATTTGACTTGGCTATTTTTGAATAATATAACTTTTGTGCAACACCAGCACCATTTTTTTAGCGTTGTTCTTTCCTTCTCTGTGGTTAACTGCATATCCATTCATGAACTTATAAGGATCCTAAGATATCAAAATTTGTTTAAGCACATATTCCTAGTATAAAGTAGGTATCAGGACACGACAGTAGGAGATGATGATACTACGCACACTCACCCATTGTTTGTGTCTCAGGATCGTGTGTGAGCTCCAACCGACCAAGCAGGTGACCGCTGGTCCTGTGCTGGTAACCGTGGGTAACTCAGAACCAGGTCAGTCTCCTCAGACCTTCACCTACCAGGACCCACAGTTGACCCGCATCTTTCCCAGCAAAGGTCCCATGGCTGGGGGCACCAGGATCACTGTGCATGGATCTTGGCTCCTCACTGGTCAGAGTACTGACCTACGTGCATTTGTGGGCTCCCAGCCTTGCCACATGTAAGTACTACCAGCTCATTTTCCACTCATTGCAGACTGGGGCTGAGATTATTTTTATAATTAGTTAACTAGTATTCTTGCTTAAGTCCCTCAAACGTAACGTCACCCACAAACCATTCAGAGCTTTTGTCTAACTCTTAAAATCTGCCCCTGTACTGTGGGTGCTTGTCCACTTCGGTCAGTAAAATGGATCAGCATGTGAAACTGGTACCTTTGTTGTTGGATGTTTCTGAGTAACTCACATATTGAGCGCACATTCAAAACAGTTCACATTACTAAGGTTTGTTTCCTTGGAGTAAAAGGTGACAGTAAAAGGCGACTGAAGTATGAAGCGTGAAGTATACAACAGCAATTTGTGGCACAAATTAAATAAAAATCCCTGAGCTTTCATGGTCTTAGCATATCAAATGTAACAATAGCAAGTGACATATAATGGAAAAAATAGTAAAAAGACTGAAATTGACACTTTTTTGGCTCAAGCTTAATTAAAAAGAGTTTCATTGAGTTTAGAATTGAAAAGGGCAAATTGATTAATTCAACTATTATGCCTTCCATGTTTCTTCTCCCCTTGCCGCCGTTATCATTCAAACTTACGTCTGTGTAATGTCATTGTCGACTTTATTGATTATACTCTTAGAATAAAGGTGCCAGAAAAGACTCTTTATGGGATGCTGTAAAATCACTGCTTTAGCTTTCCTAAAAACATGTTTAGTGGATGGTTCTTCTAATAATCAGAAAACAAAGCAGGCTGATAACTTGGCTGGACAGGACAGGTTAGATCCTGTCTTTGTTTTATTCCAACACCAGTTTACTTTCATGCTCAAATGTGTGTCTTCATCCTCTGGACTTGTGTCTGTGACTAACGTTAGCACCAGAAGTTAGTGGATAGAGGATAATGGAGCAAAAGTAGCTTAAGCTAACTGGTTCACACACAAAAACGTTGGGTTACCTGCTCAGATTTGAGGTTAATCCTCTTAACTTCAGTGAGCAGGAGTGAACCTTTGTGGTTCTGTGTAGGTTTTCCCGCTAAGCGGAAGCTTGTAGTGCTAACAGAGAGAGCAGAGCTTTCCTTCATTTGAATGACCAAGGTAGTTTGCAGTTTGCTGTCTGCTGCATTGTACTAGTGAATTTATACAGCCCTTTTGGATAGATGACTGACAAAGTATTGTTACAGAAGTTCTCGGACTGAAAAATGACTCAGGTCGTAAATAGTATGTAAAGAGCATGTTTGTTGCATGTCAGCTGGTTAAAGTCTTTCCACAGGTTAAGGTCTTCATCTCCAGCTACATCATGAACCGCTTTGTTTTGTGAGTCAACTCTGATTCTGAAAACAACAGTCGATTCCATGAGTTGTTTCCACACAGTGCACCGCTGTACAGGCTAAATCAGCTTTTTATGAAGTTGTATGCACATGTTGTAAGCGGAATGCGTCAACTTTCTTTTGACAACGTCAGCAATTTTCTTTACAACAGAATAAAACTATGGGATACTTTAGGCTACTGCAGTAGAATGCTGTTTGCTACCAGAACAGCTCTACACAATATTTGAGTTCATTAGATGGATTTGGAATATAAATTTGACACTGTCATAATTTTAAATACCAAAATCATTTATCTGTTATAGCTAACGGCTTACTGTACAGTCCAAAGGCCTCAAATAAGTAAGCTATGTGAACTCAGGCATGTTCTGCAGCTGAAAGCTAAAACGTTCATGTTCATATGTGACATACAAAACTAAACTGCTACCCCCTCAACATTGCTTTTTTTCCTGGATGTACTGAGAGCACCTGTATTTTCAAAGGAAAATATCAACTAAATTTACATTTATGGCATTTGGCAGACGCTCTTATCCAGAGTGACTTGCAATTTGATTGTTTTACACAGGTAGGCAAAGGTAGTGTTAGGAGTCTTGCCCAAGGACACTTATTGGTATAGTGCAGGGAGCTTACCCAGGTTGGGGATTGAACCCCAGTCTACAGTGTAGAAGGCAGAGGTGTTAACCACTACACTATAACTCTGCACTAGGGTAACGCATTAGACACAAATACCAATCTATATAGTCAGAAAAGCTGTCCAAGAAGAGTTAACCATTTAAACCATTTTGTGTGTATTTTATTCTTGTCACATTAATTTAGTTGCTAGTATTATTAGTATAGCATTCAATATAGATTGTCTCGACATCAGTAATTTGCTGTTTGCCTGTTATTAGATTTGAAGATATCTCACCCTCATTGTAGTAAATTTTTTGTGGTTTTTCACTTCAGATTCATAGACAGAGCTGTATGTGCTTACAACTGTAGTCAATAATTTGAGGACACAAAGCTCTGTTTGCTCTCATGGTTTCAGCACTGACAGCAGAAGCTTTTGAGTACTGTAAAGTGAAGAGAGAAGAATGTTTGCCAAAGCTCTATGGCTATCTACAAGAAACCGTGTACCAGATTAATTTAACTGCACAAAAAACTGTTTAAAAACGCTGCTTTAGATAATAGAGTCATCAGCTTATTGGCTGTTTTTTCTTTATAATTCACAGAATGGATGGCGTGAGTGACACTCAGCTGGTCTGCCGCACCAGCCACTCAAACCAGACTGCAGGAGTGTCTGTCAGAGTGCTGTTTGGAAGAGCAGAGAGGACTGTGCATAATGTAGTGTTTCACTATCTGGAGGACCCAGTCATCACTGGCGCAGCTCCCGCAGAGAGCTTCTATGGGTACGCTTCGTTTATGAAGTACTAAACTTTTGAATAGAATGTCATTAAAATTTTGCAGAGGATTTTAATTGGAGAGTTACAGACTGACTTTCATGACTGTAGTAATTGTGCCCATCGCGGTAGCCACTGTTCTTCCTGAGGTCCAGTAGACACACTATACATACAATATATAACAAAATAATAAATCATACAAAACACAAGTAAAAATAAATGAGAGAAAACAAGACACATGAAAAATGCAAAATAACATAATAGAACGTTAAAACAGTAAAAAATATGATTGAAAACAGAAAAATTACACTTAAAGAAAAGTCATTTGGGCCCAGTTCCATTTCACCCCTTGCCCTTAAGTTACCTCTTAGCCCTTCGGCCTCTGTTTTGCGCGTTCACATCTATTTTTGTTGAGGTAGAGGGGTAGGGCAAAGTGTTAGGATTGTATGGTTTTCAGAGCCACACTCCAAACAGAGTGCTATGAGAGGAAAAAAAGGAAAACCAGCGAGACGGCCACACAAATGTGAGTTAAAAATTATGATGACCACTGTATTATCTTAGTTTAATGTTATGTCAATGTATTATGGTCCTTTTCTTTATGACAAACAGGAGAAAAGGCTCATAGTATGCTAACATCTCAGTATCTAGCTAAATTTCCTGTTCCACCATAAATAGTCCAGCAGTACCGACTCCTGAAGCGCCAGAACGTAGCTGCTGCTCCATTTAAGGTGAAACGGGAAAATTCGAACAAGAAGCTGACGAGTAGCTGACTTCAGCTTCATATCAGTAAAGAATTAGGGGTGGGTGGTAATAAATCATTATTTCACCCCTTTCTTTGATGGCCTATGAATGCCCTAAATGAATCTAAAGCCCAGCAGTGAGTTGCTGAACTTTACCCTCCTCTGCTGTCACTGCAGACGGGCAGGGTCGCCTACAGATCAGCGGTAGTAGATGATAATGAAGTACTGCTCTGTTTATTTGAGGGTCGCATTTCATAGAGGAAGATTTCAGCCGCTATTCATTGTAACTCAGTTCCAAGGGGCAAGGTGACCCTTGAAACAGGGAGTAAGGGTAAAAAGAAGAAATGGGATTGGGCCTTGGTTTAGCTGGCAGCTGGCCCAGCTGGCAAGGACCTATTTACCTAACAGATCTTTAAATTTGGTAGTGTTTTAAACATTTCACCCTCAGGTTTAAGCAGGAAGACCGGGAGGGAATTCCAGTCCTTCACAGCTCTATAAATTACTGTTCGACATGTATAGTTCTTGTTGTAGGTAATATTGGAGGTACTTATTACAGAATGTTACACTTTTTGCAGGGGTGGACGGAATATAACAGTAACCGGACGTAACCTCGATGTAGTCCAGCAGCCGATGATGTCCATCCTCTTTGAGTTGATGGGAAATGTCCTGGTAAGGAAGCGGAGATACAGTCACGTCGCAGCCCGGAATGTTCTTCCGAACAGCACCATGGCAACGGTACATTGATTTTCATGAATGCCTGGAATGCCCAGAGTTAAAATAAGCCACCAGACTGGTTTAGACGCAAACACAGTGAAACTCATGAAGCACCCGCTGCTCATTTATAGCTGCTGGTGAATCATAATTCATAATCACAGGGCATGTTTTTCTACCGTATTGTAAACAGTAGATTTCAACTCTCTTTGTCTCCTTTTCTGTCTCTCTCACCCTCTACTTCTCTGTCTACTCTTCTTATTTTTCTTTCTCTCTCCCCTCTCTCTCTCTCTGTCTCTCTTCATCCTCTTTTTTCTTTCTTTACTTCTCTTTTTCACTCTGCATCTCTCAATTTCTGTCTTTTTCTCTGTCTTGTTTTTTACTTCTTTCTCTCCCCCCCTCAATTTCTCTTTTTCTGTCTGTCTTTCTTTCTCTACCTCCATCTCTTTCTCTCTTCCCGCTCCCATTTCTCTCATCATTCCTCTCATCATTCATTCATTTTTCTCTCTCTCTCACTTGTTTTCACCTTCTCCACTCTACTTCTGTTTTTTACTTTTGTCTTTTCTCCTTTTTTCTTCTTTCTTTCTCTACCACTCCCTTTTATCTTACTTTTTTCTTTTTGTCCTTCTTTTCTCTGCTTTTTCTCTCTCTCTCTCACTCTCTCTTCTACCTATTGTACTTTTTTCTTTCTTCTCTCTTTTCACTCTGCCTCCCTAAATTTCTGTCTCCATCTTTTTTCTCTCTTCCATTTCTGTCTGTACTTCTTTTTCTCTCTCCCTCTCCATTTCTCTACTTTCTTTTTCTATCTGTCTTTTCTTTATTTCTCTACCTTTCTCTTAATTTTCTACCCTTTATCTCTTACTTTATTTCTCTCTTTTCTATTTTTCTCTCTCTCTCTCTCTGCCTCCCCCTCCCTCCCTCTCTCCCTCCCTACCTCCTAGAAAAAAGACCTCTGTGTTAGCATCAGCTCGGAGCAGATGAGTTGTCAGAGTCCATCGGTTCCAAAGGACGGCCGTGTGGTCAGAGTGTGGTTTGAGATGGATAACGTGCATGTGGACTTTGAGAGTATCAAAGGGACGCCGTTCACATACCACCCAAACCCAGAGCTATACCCACTGAACCGCGAACACCCCGAGTCCCCGATCCGCTTCAAACCCGGGGGAGTCCTCGCTGTCGAGGTGAGGCTGATTAATCATGTAAGAAGGTATTTTTACATTCAGAAAGTGTTAAGAGGACCTAGCAAATGGAGTGGAATCATTGCATTACCTTAGCAATTATCACTGTAGCTCTTATTCCATTTATATCCATTTCTCCTTCCTGAAGTGGCTGTATTCACCATTGGCGCTGCAGTTTAGTTTAGTCGTAATCCTTGAAGGAATCTTGCCCGTTTATCTTCAGCCTTTTAATTTGGCCATAATTAACTCTTGTGTGGTTATGTGTTTGTTACTCAGTGGTCTGGTCGACCCACCACATTACTGTTTTTAAATCAATACAGCCATAACCATTTATGTAAAAATACCAGAGGGTTAAAATATCACAAGTGTCCAGCGTAGGGTTCTCCTTTAGCAGCTGTAGCCAGTCAGCAGTCTGTCCATGTTGTCCACCCTCACACACACACACACACACACACACACACACACACACACACACACACACACACACACACAGACACACACACACTTACAGCAGGCCATGTAGGAGGAGAACACAGTGAAGGACACAGCACCTCCACACGTTTTATTCTCTGCGGGTTCACCCAACACCACATATGTAATATAAATATGTGGGGGGTGAACAGTGTGAAGACACTGAAAATGGGTTATTTTATATGTTCTTCACAGAAAATGAGCAAAGAACAATGAATTTGAGATTGAAACAATAATAAATCACATCATTTTTTTTGATAAACATTAAAAATGGGTCCCACAGACCTGAACACTACACAAGGCTTAAAGAAAGCTGACCATGGAGCCCCTACTGTTTGATTGACCAGCTGATGGATCGTGCTGATGAAAGGGTGATTACATCAGTAGTTCAAAGTGTTTCTCAGTCCACCAAATCCCAAAAGAGAAACTTTATTCTTACTTTCAACCACTTGGTTGGAGTTTGAGGTGAAAAAAATGTTAATTTTGCACATATCAATATTTAACGTAATCATAAATATTAAATAATGTGAGTGATGTTGAGTGAATGAGCTGGCTTTGATTGCTCATGTAGAGATATATGACTGTATTATCGATGCACAGGCACTGTAAAAGCACACCAGAGAGCAGTGCATTTCAAATAGCAGTTTGTGTTTAAGGGGAAGTTATGAAATCAAAATGACAGTAAATCTAATTTATGGGGTGCTGTCTTTGTATTGGTGAGAAAACAGAAAGTGTCTTTCAACTTTGAGGCTGACATACTTTGTGCTGATGTTCAGGCTGAGAGTCTGAGTGTGATGTGATGTTCAGCTGACATATTTTAATGTATTTTGATATCCAGGTTGATGTAAATCTGCTGTGCTGTATTGAATATTGAGTGCTTGTTTGTAGTGCAGTTTAGAATCAAAATGTGAGTGATTATTTGAGGAGTGATATGCAGTAGAATGATGTTAGTGTGAGGGTGATGTATTTTTTATGTATGTCTCATGCAGGGAAAGTATCTGACTCAGGCAATGAGCAAGGATGAGGTTGTGGCTTGGCTGGGAGATAAAGAGTGTGATGTGAAGACTCTGGATGATACTCACCTGTACTGTGAACCACCAGAAGAGCAGCCACTCAGTATGGACCATGAAGAGCTGCCCAGCTTAAAGGTGAGTGCTTTCAATCTAGGGCTGTTTTTACATAGAAATATGAAAAGTGCAATTTTCAGATCGCAAAAGCTGAACCTTTACTTACAGCCATTATCTACAGAGTTTTACTTTTAATGGGGAATTCCACAGATTTAAAAATCGCAATGCTGAGGGAGAAGCAGCATAGAAACTGAATGAATGAATACAAAAAAAAACTTCATAATTCCGGCATTCAGAGTGGTCTGATGTGTTGGATGTAGTTTGACGAGTAGTAGAGACACTTACCGACTCAGAACCAGGGGTCTCAATGTCTACAATGCAAATGTGGTCATTTTTGTTACTATCTGAAACAACCAATCAACCTACACACATCTTTCATATACGCGTGTGTGTGTGTTTTTCTTTGGTTACTAATTTGCCTTAGAGTGGCTTGTATGTACACTCTGAAGGGTTTTCAGTGGTTCTTTAGTAAAGAAAATGGTTCTATATAGAACCATGGCCACTCGAACAACCATTTGTATGATTAAAGGGCACTTTGCATAATGAAAGGGTTCTTCAGATTGATGGACAAAGCGCTGTAGATGGTTCTGTCTTAAACCTTTTTGAAAAGCATTCTTTTGTTGTTATGATTTCAAGCTTGTAACAATAGAGGAACCCTTTGGGTGCTACATAGAACCCTATATAGAACCATCTATAGCACATTCATGCACATTTTCCATCACCACTCTGTACCGCTCTGCTATGAATAGATTTTTAAAAATCTGTCAGATATTGAAGCAATCACTAAACAATATCTCATGCATCAGGCTACATATTGGTAACCATTTCATTTTATAGCTCCCTATGATGTAGCTTTGAAAGACAAACACTTCAGACATCGGATTATGATTATGTATTTCACATCAAACCTTCTGAATGACTTTCTTCACATCTTAACAGTTTACTTATAAAACAATTGTGAACTGCCTATGGATGAGTTAGACCAATCAAATCGGGTATTTATTTAAATTTCAATAAGGTCCATTTAGGGAGAGTTTCGTCAAGCAAAGGTCTGGAACATCATAATGTCTAACTTTATGATTCAGTGCCATATACGGTTTACTGAAGTAGCCTAGTAGTTATATCAATATCTTATACAGTTCACAAATGAATGTTAAATCAAATAAAGTGTAGTTCTGTAATATTTCAACAATATTTATTGTCAGTTTTCTCTTTTTAGATCACGCCATGTGAAATAACTTCCCTCTGACTCATTTTCTTCTCTGACTGCTGTTTCTCTCCTCGTCCCTCTCATGTGTGCGTCACTCAAGTCTCAGTGCTCATCATAATGCACAGATCTGATTGGCTGAGTAGTGTCACGTGTGATATTTATATCATATGTAATTGGTCTCTGAGTCTCCTGGGTCCTAAAGCTGTACCATAAAGGCTAGAAGTGTTGCACTGATTAAAATAGGACCACCCTGTCGAAATTAAATCATTTTCCGTAGTTTATCGGTTATAGGTTCAGACCGAGGTCCGCCTATTAGTGCCCTCTGAATCAAATGCAGCTCATGTTCTGTGTACATAACACGATCACAACCAAGTGTCTAGCACACTACATGCACAGTTCAAGCCACAAGAAAAAAACGAGATGCTCTGGACCTTCTTTTTCAGCTTGGCAGTGCATCGGTTGACCCATTTTCAAGTTGTTTGTATGTGTTTGTGCACAGGTATTTTGTGTCCAGATGTGTTTGTGTGTGCACATCTGTAGGTGAATATGAGCATGTGTGGTCTTGTGTCTGTCTCTCAGGTGGTGATGGGGAGGCTGGAGTTTAATCTGGGAACAGTGCAGTATGACATCGGCAATCACTCCACCATGCCTCTGGAGGCTCAGGTGGGCCTGGCGGCCGGAGCAGCTGTGGTCGTTCTCATCGTCCTCGTCATCATCCTCATGTACAGGTACGGAAACACTTCAAACATACATTCATGTGTTTTGCATATATGTACACAGGGGCCTTCAGGTAACACACCGCTGCATAATTTATTGCTGTCTCTGCTCCAACACACCCAACTCAACTCATTCATTTACAATTAATTCAATGTTTACCAGTGGATCAGTAGTCCAACGTGGAAAAGCTGACTAGCTAACAACGTTGGCCTTATGTTTTCACATGTTGCTGGCATATGTAGAGAAAGTTGGGGTTTGATTGCATTCATAATGTTAGTGAATATTCTATTCTTTCTATTCTTCTATTCCTAGCTTGTGGCTGATAGCTGTTTATGTGCTACTTGTGCTTTGTGGTGAGGGACAAGGGTCATTAATTATTATAAAGTCCATTTAATAACCTTATACTTTGTTTTTTTGGCTGTTAAACAAAAAAAAAATGGATTTCGAGTAATTGTGCCACCGTCCAGTGAGAGCAACAGTTTCTGCATGTTCCATGAGTGTATACAGTACTGTGCAAAAGTTTTAGTCACCTGAGAAAATGACTTTCTGGGTGTTCTCAGCAGTAGGTGTTTATTTGCTCAGACAAACACTAATATTAATACAAATAATATTAATTAATACAAATAATTTTAACACAATACTAATACAATGAGGACTAATTTTATCCATGTCAGGGACTGCGTTGAGTTCCCTGGTGTTTTCTGCCTTCTGCCGATTGACTGCTGGGTTAGGCTCCAGATCCCCATCCCTGTGACCCAGAAGGATAAGCAGTTTAGAAATTGTTTGTGTGTGTGTGTGTGTGTGTGTGTGTCTGTCAATGTGTTTATTTAATCATTTCCAGGCCTCTCCTCATAGCAGCCCAGTAATATTTGTATTCATCATCTAACATCTGGTTTGGTTAATCAATTACTCATTAAATTAAATCAGGAGTACCGCTGATGTAATAAATGCATGCAGGGTTTGGGAGCCTCAGTGAGAAATCTGCAACCAAATAAATTCTTCAAACTAGCTCACAGTTCATCAACTCATTTTTTGAAAATAAATAAATAAGTTCTTGTTCATATGGTGCTGGGTTTACAGAGTGTGAAACACCCCCATTAGTTATCCACTGGGACACATTTTAGCCTTTGACGTCCAGCTCCACCTCACCACCATCTGCAGTCCGGTCACTTGTTCTCATTCAAATAGCTTGTGGATTCTTTTTACAATGGAGCACTGTCCAGCTAATTTTAACAACGAAGTCACTGAAGATATCGCTATAAATGTGATTTAAAAGCCTGTATTTAAATGAGAGGCCTACAACAGTGGATTCTGTCATAGCAACATGCAGCAGCTAGGCCTCAGCCTGGAACAAATCACTCATTGTGTATATGTTGGGTCTTTGATTGGACAAGGAGGGTGGCAGTGTTAGGGGTGCTTTCAGGTGACCCAATTCAAACATTTGCTGACGCCTCTTTGGGCAAAGCTGGTGTAAACACAGTTCTGTGGCCCTCTATGACTGGAATTGTTCGCAGTTGTTCCTATTTATATCTGTTCTGTTTTGTCTGCTTATTTATGTTGATGTGTGTTAGAAAGCAGTCTATAATGATTATGATGATGATGGGGTCTTTATATGCAGGAGGAAAAGTAAACAGGCAATGAGAGATTACAAAAAAGTCCTGGTTCAGCTGGAAACCCTGGAGATCAACGTTGGAGACCAGTGCAGGAAAGAGTTCACAGGTGTGCTTCTGTATTTCTTATGGTTTCTCTCTCAGATTGCCACACACATGCAGAAGTTTACAAGCTCTGACCTGCTGGATTTCATTTATCAGGGATGAACTGAGAGCCTTTTGCATTCTGATGGCAGTCTTTTCTTTTTTAAACCCAGATCTGATGACTGAGATGATGGACTTGAGCAGTGATGTTGGGGGCCCATGCATTCCATTCTTGGACTACCGCACGTATGCAGAGCGCATTTTCTTCCCTGGTCAGAGAGGGGCGCCACTGAGTCAGAACCTGGATTTGCCAGAATCTCGCAGACAGACAGTGGAGCAGGGCCTGGGTCAGCTCAACAACCTGCTCAACAACAGACTCTTCCTCACACGCGTATGTCTCTCTGTCTGTCTCTTTTTCACCATCTATTTCTCTCTCCCCTTGGCTTTGAGCTTTTGAGCAATCTGACTCAGTCTGAGTTTTGCTCAGCAGGCAGGTGTTTTAGCTCGGAGCTATAGACTTGCATGTATTTTTCAGAAGCCTAGCTGATGTCGAGATTATAAGTAAAAAAAATAAAGTTAATAAAGTTTAGTAAAAGTTTAAATTCTTAAATAACAGAAGTATTGCCTGTTAAAGCAATTTATAATCAAATAAAGTGCTACATTATAAGAGGCAACTGGCTGTTTAGCACAATGAGCCATGTATAATTATCAGCATCCAGATATTTACATCATTACAGTTACAACACAGGTCGTCTCAAATCAAAATATGAAAAATCTACCAAATCTGGTCTTGACCTACTCCTATCAAGCATCTATGGTGATCAGCAATGCTCTGCCTGCTTAGCAGCTCATTTGTGGTCATCTTGGACCCTTTAAAATCTAGTATTAATATTTAGTTATCAATCTTAAGACTTATTCAGTAACTACTATAAATCATTTGAACACAGTTCTAAGTATGAACCCAGCTAGTATGAAACTAATATTATTAATATTAGTATGAAACTAAGTTATGTACTTATGAGAGTGACAGTTTTGGGGTCAGTGCAAGGCTAGCTGGAAACAGTACATTTAACTGGCTTCATAGACTCCCCCTTTGGCTATTTGGCTTTAAATCATAACAGGAGTGCTGCTGTGAATTATTGAGTAGTACTGGAAGGCCTGCAGTGCTACTGCATTATTGCCTTTTAAACATAGTTCTAAGCCTTTTTGAGGCTGTTTAAGGCTTTATTCCTGGAGGGACAATGTCTTGCTTTGGTAGTCTGTATGTTTGCTGAGACACATTATTTTGCCTCAAAGAGTAAACAACAGCCGATTGCATAAACAGAGGTTTTATTATTCACATCAAACTGAATGAGGAGCCGTGTCTGTTTGAAGTCAGAAGTGTTTTTGTTTGGAAAAGTCTGACTTAACTCTCCCACTCGCTCTCACTGAGTTATTGATGATAAGACCGCCAAACACCCAAACAAAAAAGAGTGAAGTTCGGGCTTCAGTCTTTCATCCATTTTAAAGATTTATTCCCAATATTGAGTCAAGTGTTTGGCTTTCTTTGTCCTGTGTTGGTGTTTTTATAAATGCTGTATTTTATTTATGATGCAATACTCAAGACCCTTTTTAATGGGAATTGTCTCGGTGAAATTGCACAAGGCCTTCATACAAAACTGAGCCAGACTGGACATCTCTCATCAATCAGGCAGAAAGGAAAACACAAAAGGACACTTAAAAACACAAAAGAAAGTGGGTTGGTGGTTTGATTTGCTCCAGATGATTGACCCGACAGTCCATGAAGCAAAGAAGCCAATTTCAAATATTTTATTTTGTTTTGTCTTGTTTGTAAAAATCATTGTTTTACTGCGGTGGTTCTCAGTTCCAGCACTGGTGACCCCCCCCACTATACACATTTTTGTGCTTTGTTTTATCCAGCACACCTGATTCAACTCATTAGCTACTGAATGAGCTCCTTGTGGGCTGGATCAGGTGTGCAGAGCATAGGGTCATATGCAGAGCATAGGGTCATCAGGAGTCAGGTTGCTTTACAGTTTGGACAGAATAGATGTATTTGAAACAATAAGGCAACTAAAAGGTCAGTATTTGTGAATTAATATAAAGATAAACCTCTGATTTTTTGATGGTAGTAATTTAAAAGGCCTCTCTTAACAGAATTAACAGAAAAAAATTACTGAGTCCATACAGTACACATATGGAAACTAACACACACACACACACACACACACACACACACACACACACACACACATATATATATATATATATATATATATATCTGTGTGTGTGTGTGTGTGTATGTGTGTGTGTGTGTATATAATATATATCCACCTATTCAGCTTAGAGCAGTTTAGCCCTGCTTGTTCACATTTAAGGATTGTTTCAGCCTGGATTGCTTTTTGAATGAGGCGCAATAGAGAGAAGCCAGTCAGAACAGAGCTCATTTATATATGTGCGTCTTAAAAGCACAGTAGGAACAACAGCTTGTTTATTCTAAGACATAGAGATATTTGAAAATGATCAGGTGAAAATTAATTGGGACTTTTTTGGTGTACAAACCCACACAAATGGAGGCTTCCAAGTGGTCCTAAGTCAGGGGTGTCCAATCTTATCTGCGAAGGGCTGGTGTGTCTGCAGGTTTTCATTCCAAACGAATGACACTTGACTCTACTTGTTCAGTCAGTTGAAATGAAAACCTGCAGCCACACTGGCCCTTAGCTAATACGTTTGGACACTCCTGGTCTAAGCCTTGGCCCCTATCACCAGGAGATCATGAGTTTGATCAGTGATGCTTCAGCCATCCGGGGCTGGGAGTCCAAAAGAGCACTGTAGGCCTCATATCGCTGGTATCGTATCGTATCGCATTCTCCAGCATAGGTGTCTGATAGCTAATGTAACAGAAACGGCAGTTGGCACTTTCCTCTAAGTGTGTTCAGCTGTCCAAGATTTTGTGTTGGCAGTAGTTCTAAAAGATGCAGTGGTGCATCACAGGTCTTGGAAGAAGCCTGTGCTAGCCTCGCCCTCCTAGTGCTGTTGGCATTGTGTGATTGGAGGAGTCCTAACTAGTGGGTGGAATTAGATATGAGTAAATTTGGGAGAGAATTGGGGGAAAAAACCCACACAAACGTCACAAGTTGACCGCGGGGAAAATTATCATGTAAAAATTAATCATGACTGCTTTTTGTACACAAACCCACACAAATGTGGGCTCTGAAATATTGGAAAAATGTTGTATATGGGCACTTTAAAGCAGATTTCTTCATTTTGTTATTGTACTCCATCTGTATAATATATTTTGGGTCATTAAGGTCACTTAATGCGAATTTGTATGAATATGCAGGTCAATTAAATGCAGGCCCAACTCAACATGTCATTGTCCATTAAGACAGAGTTTTTATTTTGTTTTCCGATTTGTTGATGACTTCACTGTGCGCCAGTAAGTGGGGAATGCTAATATTAACCAATAACATGTTTTACTTCCCACCACCTCAACTGTTATGGAGAGAAAATGCTCAACTAATTCAGAGGGCAACTTTGAGATTGTGTTTCACTCAGGAATGCGTCACAGTACGGAAGGAAAATGTGTGGTTTCTGGTTCAGGTTGACTTTGAGGCAATTTAATGCAAACTTAATGTGAACTAATGTGAATCTACATTAAGGAAAAATGTCATAGATTTCAGAAAGTACTGCCATCAGATTCAAAATGGGCATATTTTTAAGAAAAATTTAAAGAAGAATTTCTCAGTTTTAGCATTTGATATGTTGTCTTTGTACTATTTTCAAATAAATATAGGGGTTAAATGATTTGCACAGTATTTTGTTTTTATTTGCACAGTGTCCCAACTTTTTTGGAAATGGGCTTGTGGTTTTGTTCATGTTTTGGCTGTAGTTCATCCACACACTGGAGGAGCAGCAGAACTTCTCCCAGCGCGACCGTGGCTACGTAGCCTCACTCCTCACCATGGCACTCCACGATAAACTGGAATATTTCACCGACGTCATGAAGACCCTTTTGGGGGACCTGGTGCAGCAGTACGTGGCCAAGAACCCCAAACTGATGCTGCGCAGGTACAGCATACAAACCTGTGTACATCTTCAGATTCCCCTTAATGTGCTAATTAGGATCAGTTAGAAACTTGATAGGTTGATTATTTGATAGACTGATTGATCGACCATCCGATGATTTGATTCATCTGATTTTGTGGCTCACCTCAAATTCTGAGTAGAATTTAATGCCACAGCATTTTCTCCATGTTGGTTACTGCAGGACTGAGACGGTGGTGGAGAAGATGCTCACAAACTGGATGTCCATCTGTCTCTACTCTTTCCTCAAGGTACAGAGCAAGATAATTAGATGCATTTGATACTGTTCAGTGACAGTTATACTGTTTTATGATTGATGGAAGCACATGACAGAAAAATTCTTTTTAAATAATCAGCCTGAGATCATCGTTGTCTTTGAAGTCTTTGTTCTTGCAGCAAGGGAACATAGTCTAGGCGAAAATGCTCAAAGTATACTTGGCGTATTTTGCTTTTGTACCTTTAGTGGTTAGATTTACACGCCTTAGATTTACACACCCCTTCCAGTTGGCAGATGAGTCGACACCTCCCATTACCTCATGATGAGCCAGCGCATATGTCATGCTTCTCCTAAGGGCCCCCCCTCAGCTCTCCCTGTCTTAGTATATCATAAGAACAATACAGCGTCTCATCTGTATACTTGTCTTAATATGTCAAAGAAGGAGAAATGTACTGGGGGGCCAAGGAGTGAAACAAAGAAGAAGTGCAATGGTAGGCCAGGGGTGAGATAAACTGTACGGCTAGGATAGGGGTGCATTAAAGGTCATTATACTATTGTTATGATACTGATCATTAACATACAGTATAATACTGATTTTTGAAAACTGATGTTTAGCAGTAACTTTATATCACACATTTTACTTGATGGAAACATTTCAAAGTGCTTCACATAAAAATAATAATAAACATCACCGAGTGTGTTTACATGCACTTAATAATCCGATCACTGCAGACAATAAGATTTTGTCTGTAATCCAATCAACACAGCTAGTAATCAGATTTCTGCCAATAAACTCACAGAAGAAGACGTGACATAAACGTAACATAAAACTAGAACTTCATGCTGCAGCTTTTTTTAAACATTGCGGACTTTACCTGAAAATATGAACATACATCATCTAGAAAATGAGATCAGATTTCTTAATCAGATTTCTAGGTCAGCGTATGGTGTTTACATAACCATTTGAATAATCTGATAACTGCAGAAATCCGATTATGATCTGATTACTGAGTGCATATAAACACACGGATACCAAAGCAGTCAGAATCGTTTTTAAAACATAAAACCATTAAAGATGGGCCAAAATCAGAAAACACATTGACATCAAATTTCAAATACACATAGGAACAGTTTCCCAGACAGGGATTAAGCCTTATTCTGGGTTTCATTTTCTTTTTAATGGAAAATCTCTATTCAAAATGTTGTGTATCCCAGGACTAGGCTTAATCCCTGTCTGAGAAACAAACCCATAACATTTAAAGATGGTTAATAAAGGATCACAACAAAAAGCCAGCCTAAAAGCATGTTTCTAATCTATAGGAGGTGGCAGGTGAGCCTCTGTATATGCTCTACAGAGCTATTAAGTATCAGGTGGACAAAGGCCCAGTGGACGCTGTGACCGGTAAAGCCAAGCGCACACTTAACGACAGCCATTTGCTCAGAGAGGACATAGATTACTGCTCCATGGTAAGTGCGTTTATCTCTCTCTCTGTATTGTTCTCTCTGGCTCTCAGTCTTTCTCTCTCTTAATCAGAACCAGAAACACCGCTGTATGGCTGTAAGAGTACCTGAAGTTTTCTGAAGCTGATTAGCTGTGGGTTGCATGACAACCAACATGCTACCTCAATGTCTCTCTTCCACCCTTTTCTCTCTATAATCTCAGACTTTAGACTAAACGTAGTTACTGTACACTCTTTTGCTCCATGCCTCCATTTCCGTTCTGATGAAAGTTGTATAGCCATTTCTTTTAACCCATTAAACCCCGCCCCCTGGTGGTTGAGACATTAGAGGTTCACAACCTCACAGTTAAATGAATAATTTACTGAACAGTCAAGTTTGACTATTTTCTAGTGATGCAAAATAAACATTTGCTGTGTCGTACATGGTTTTGTATAAAGTAGTAAGTATAAATACTACAAGAGAATAAAGAAAATACACTTATTGATACCATCTGCTTTCAATAGGACAAAACTGACCAGACAATAACTAAAAACAGTTTACAGTCTACAGAACGTGCTAATCCTCAACAACATCCTCAACATAACCAAATGGTTGGTCATTCAATGCAGAGAATTACATTCTTTTTTTAGTCATTCTTTGCACTTTGGCTCTTATTAAAATTGTCATTTCAAAAACTGAGACCACAGCAGGCATCAGGTTACTCACAGGGACTTTCTGCTTCTGTATATCAAACAAGATGTTATGTTTTTAAATGGTATCAAACCTGTAATGGAGAAGTTCTTGTCTGTTGTTTCCTCTCTTGATACTTGAGCTTATAAGTTACTTGTCTGATGTCCCTCACAGTAACACTGAATGTGTCTCCGCTAAGCAGCTCAGTAGTTTTGAAGGGAACAAACGGGAATCAGCGTTTCCTGTTTTCATTGTTACTGAAAGATTTATTAATTTTTAGATTTAGACACTTATATAACTTTTTTCAGATTTTTGGCCAGACTTTTTTTTTCAGGAGTTTTAGGCTGAATAAGACGTATAGGTATTCACTGGATTTTTTTCACTGGAGCACCGAGGCTTATGTAGCTAAAAAAGTAATGCAAGTCAGTCAAGTCAGAGTCTTTTTAGATGACATGGGACTTACAATATTAGTCTTGTAGCTTTACTGCAAAACTAAAGAAACAAACTTGGGACACACAACCTGTTTTGGGCAGTTGACAAAAAATTATGTAAATTAGGTTTTTCTTTGAACCGTTCCTTTAAGCTGGTTAGATAAAGCATCTAATGTTTCAAATGGAAACAGTAATAACACCAGTAGAGCGTGAACAGCCATGTTTCACATTAAAATATGTCTATGTGATATTTGGGGTTTCTGTGTTTGTTACTCTGTACAAAGATCTTGATGTGGTTGCTGTGCTGTTGTTGGACGCAGTTTCTGAAGAAGCACAGAAAAACGGTGAAACTAGAACTTGGACATAAATGACGATTTTTTTATATCTGCTATTTGGTCAGTGAGGGTAATGGTAGGAGATGACAAATGTATTTGGTTGCCCAACAGTCTGTTTTAACAAATCTTTTGTTGTTTATTTTTTATTGACTTATTTTTTAATGCAACAAAACCATTAAGATATTGTGATACACTCTTTAAAAAAAAAAGGCGCCACAAACAATTCTTTGAGCAATGCCCTAGTAGAAACACTTTCTGTTCCCTAGGAAACATTTTTGTTTGTTTTTTTTTTTCCCAGGTTTAAAGAATCTAAAAAGTGTTTGTGTTCTTCCAGGAACCTTTTCGTTATGTGGAGGTCCTTTAAACTTTAAAAGCTTCTACCACTCACAATTTGGCTACATTCACATTACCAGGTTGAAGTGGCACAAATCAAATTTTTTGCCCTAATGTGACTCAGACCTGATGTTTTTAGGGCTGTGTGGACACAAATCTAATCTTTTCCAATCAGACCTGAGCCACTTTCATATGTGGTCCTAGATCGGATACGTGTCCAATTTGTAGCCCTGTGACTTCTACTGCGCGTGCGGCATCATTCAGCGCTACCATGGCAGCAGCGCCGAACGGAAGCTAAGGCCTGTAAACGGTGGAAAATCAGCTCATCTCACCTTTTTCTCCTTCGTCTGGTTCTAATAATGAAGCTGAGAGCTGATCAGAGTTAATGGTCTGCATAGTGAAGCTCTTTCTGCTCATTAATTTGTGCTGATGATGCAGTGATTTATTCACGTGACGTTACTGAATAAGATGTGCGCATGTGGGTCGTTTGAGGATGCTGGTTTGTTCACATTCATGACAGATTTGAGTAACTTACCTAAACGAGTGTGAACCGCCCTGTCAGAGAGATCAGATTTGAGCAATGAGGCTTGTAATGTGAACAGTTTTTAGGGAGCCAAAAGTGATTCTTCTGTGGCATCATACAAATAGCTTTTCTTGACACCTTTATTTTTAGAGTGTAGTTGAAGAGGAGAGTGGACCGAAAGGCAGAAGCAGTCATTTTCTTGGCATAAGAGAGGCATGCTCTTGAACTATCGGTCAATCAGAGAGTTGGTCTTTCACTGTGCTGTGTGTGTTTTTTCTCAGACTCTGACGGTGCTGGTTAAGAGTGGGATGGAGGTCCAGCCGTGTCCGGTTAAGGTTCTGGACACCGACACCATCACTCAGGTGAAGGACAAGATTCTGGACCAGATCTATAAAGGAGCTCCTTTTTCACAGAGGCCCTCTGCTGACTCACTGGACCTGGGTACTAAACACCTATCAGTTCTTTATCTTAACAGAATATGCGAAATGTGTCTCACTGATGCACTTAATATTAAGGCAGTCAAACTGGTCATGATTACTCTCTCTCTCTGTGTGTGTGTGTGTGTGTGTGTGTGTGTGTGTATTATTTTAGTATCGACTTTTATCTCTGGGGTCTTCTCAAACAACAGCTAGTTAAAAGAATTGGAGGATTACCTCATTACTAATTGAAGTAGTGGGACCTTTATTCAAACCTTAAAGGTTTATGTTCAAGTTACATTTTATTTGTTATCATGCTGTTGTGCCCTTTGGAGCTGTTTTTTGACCCTGTCAAGCACATTTTGCCGTTTGCGGAAACAAATGAGGACAATAGACCCTTTTTTTTACATCCATATTCTATGTAGCAGAAGTGGTCATTTTCAGAGAGGAGCAAACTTGTTCAGAGTTAAATTGAAAATGGGCAGCTGACACCTGTTCAGCACTGAATGGGCGAGTTGTAAAGATAAAAAGAAGGTCGAAAGCTAACTGTCATCAGGAAAGAGTATCTAGCATTACCTGTAAATACAATAAAACCAGTACCTTAGTTAATTGATTATGGGGCAGATTTTCAAAGCGAGGCACTAATTATTGACATCGTACTGACACTTTGTGCTGATGAGGCAGCCAGTTTACTGGGTTATCTACTCTGAACGTCCGTACAAATGAAAACAGGTGCAAATTTGTAGTTAACATGATCAGTGCAGCTCACATGCGTTTAGTATAAAAGCCTGTTTGCACTAGATAGGATAAATAAAGTGTTTTAATTAATCTTCTCAGGTTCAAACTTTCACTCATTAGGTCAGAATGACTTGTTTCATAGTATTTTGACCTAGTGAGTCAGAATAAAGAGCAACTAGAAAAAAAACGAATACTTGCTGAGAATTTTTGAGAAAATGAGACATTTAATTTGTCAGAAATTAAAGGATTTTTTTCTTTGCTCTTTTGAAACATTCATATTTGGCTTTGCATATAATGACTCATGTGGAAGTGTGAAAAGGATCTATTTAAAACCAGTTACAAGACTTCCCCACACCGTCAGGCAAGCAGTCAGACAAAACTGTATAGGCTTTTTAAGCAGACTGCAGGTATAATTGCACATAGGTGAATTTGCCCATTTATTGTTATGTGCATATTCTATACTCTTGTGCGTCCTGTACAGCATCAGACATTTTTATATTTTCTATTAGTATTTTTAGTGTATTTTGGTTTTGTTTATTATATTTCTTTGAGTCACTCCACACACCCTTATGTGTGAAAACATACTTGAACGACTCTGGCTGTTTGGTAACCATAATGTCTGTAATTCATTCCAGAATGTGCCATTACTTGTTTTACTTTTGCAGAGTGGCGCTCGGGTCAGGCGGGTCACCTGACTCTGTCCGATGATGATGTCACTGCCATTGTGCAGGGTCACTGGAAAAGGCTCAACACTTTACAGCACTACAAGGTGAGTCTCATCTCACCTGGCGGAGCACTAATGCTGACTTCAAGTGCTCATAATTCCCACTCATCAGTGTGTAATTATGAGTATTAGAGTGGCTCATTTGCAAGTTATTCATTTATTATTTTTGTCAGAAAAGCGTTTTCCTTTTTTCTTTTTTTAGTGTTTCTCTTCATCAGATATGGTGTTCTTTTTTCCCCCAGAAAACTAAAAGTGCCTCTACTTTCTTTCCCTCTGGGGAAAATTAATTCTTTTTAGATGAATAATAAATTTCTCAAACACTGAATCAGATTTTCCTGCATGTTTACATTCATGAGTCATTCTAGCATTCCCACCCTTTTTAATTAGAACCTGGGGTGCCTTTCATGGCAGCAGTTCACAAACACACCGTAATTCGTTTAGCTTGTCATGTTAGGAGGTTTTTAGATGCAATTGTAACTGATCTGATCTCCTCTTTCCATCTGTTTCCCATCTCCTCAGGTGCCAGATGGAGCCACGGTGGCACTTATCCCACGTTCACAGAGTTCTGGTGTCATGGGCATCAATCAAATCTACCAGACTGGAGAAAGTAAGATTCACGCCCTTTAAAACTAGAACATGATTGATCTGTTACAGTTCTGCAGGCCTCAGCCAGTACGGTTTCATGTTGTCCCTGCTCTAACAGCCCGAATAAGCACATGACTGGAATACTCCTGAATTAGAAACCGCCTACAACTTATTGTCCTCATTAAAGGCCGAACCCTATTGGTAGGCAAAAGATAACCAACACCATTCATATGGCCAGCACGTGAACAACACACAGCGCAGAGCCAAGCACACTGATATAGATTCAGTGGAACAAAACTGTTGTCACTTATTGAATTTATTATGTTTGGTATCATTTAATTCTTCACAAACTCGCTGTTTTCCAGTTGTATGAGAAACTGGCTAGGTTAGCACCGTTAGCTGAGGTAAATGATTAGCATTTGTCTCTTTATCTTTGATTTGGATGATTTTTCCCAATTTTCTCCCCAATTTAGTCATATTCAGTTCCTCTCAATAGTTAGGACACACCCAGTCACACAATACCACCAGCACTAGGAGGACGCAGGCTAGCACTGGCTTCTTTCGAGACCTCTGAAACGCCACTGTATCTCTTGGAACTGCCGCTAGCGCAGCATCATTGGAGAGCTGAACACGCTCTGAGGAAAGCACCAACTGCCAGTTTTGTCACATCAGCTAGCATCACGCTGAACGATGTCGGGGAGAAAGGGGGGCCGTCCGAAACCACCCGGAGAGAGCAAGGCCAGTTGTGCCGTCTTAGACTCCCGGCCATGGACGGCGGTAGCATCACCAGAGATCGAATCCACAATCTATTAATGACAGGGCTAACGCTTAGACGGTTGTGCCAGGCATTCTGGCGTGTGTGTTCTGATTCTATTGAATTTAATGCGGTAATAGAGAGATGCTGAGCTCAGAGACAGTTCATATCAAATGTGACTGAAATGCCTGTGCCTACTAGCTAAGCTAAGTTTGAGAAGTTTGTAATGCAATTTTTGTATTTCTTGTCTTTAGCAGTCCCCATTGGAGAGTTACTGGCAGCTGGCTGTGCTTTGAGTAGTTATGACAGTATTATTTGCTATTAAGGAACAAAATTTGACAGAATAATTAAATTATCATTGCGCTAAATTGGTGGAACTTTAGTTATTAAAGTGTCAGTCCTGTCAACCACAATGAATTGCTTGACTACATTTATTTAACTGTTGAAATACGTACAATAAAGCACACAGTGGCCCTTAATCATCAAAGTTGTGTAAAAAAGAGTGGAAATTTGACTGTGTCTTTTTCTGATTCATGAAATATGAAATAGTGCACAAATGATGAATCAACTTCAGTGCATGAGATCATGCACCAGCCTACCAGTACCTCATTTACATATGATTTACTTAAAGCATGCCCTAATTCCTGCAGATGTTTCTGTAGGGCGCTAATAAAACAACAGCATTCAGCAGCTAGTGAACCAGTGGCTGCCCTCGTAGGTGGAGTTTGAGCAAACATGTTACTGAATAAACCAAAACTACAACAACTGGAAGGAACAAATGTGAAATAAACGAAATATTTAAATTTTATAAGACTGTATAGGATGTGATTTTGTCATGTGATTTTATTCCTAATATAATGCATTTAAACAAAACTGTTGCTGATATTTACATACGTCTACTTTACGATCTGATTTAACGTGCGCTGCTTTGATGAATAAGGGCCAGTGTTACCTTTGTTTTCTCAGCCTTGTTTTTTTGTGGTTGCTATAGAGACACCCATGCTAGAAGGGGGAGAGGAGGAGGGTCTTCGTCTCTGGCACCTGGTAAAATCCAGTGAAGAGCCTGAAATTCCCAAACACAGAAAGAGCAGCATGAGAGAGAGGGAGCGTGCTAAAGCCATCCCTGAGATCTATCTCACGCGTCTGCTCTCCATGAAGGTAACTCGAATGCTCATTAATGCAGAAATACATATCAGATGCACCTAAACACAATCATGCATGTACAATCACTGAGCACTTTACAAATTACACATTGCACTTATTGCCTATTTTATCAGCTCCACGTACTGTATAGTTGCACTTTGTGGTTCTCCAGCTACAGACTGTAGTCCATCTGTTTCTCTGCATACTTTGTCAGCCCCCCCTTTACTGTTCTTCAGTGGTCAGGACCCCCACAGGACCATTACAGAGCAGGTACTATTTGGGTGGCGGATCATTCTCAGCACAGCAGTGACAGTGATGTAGTGATGGCATGTTAGTGCATGTTGTGGCAGTAAGAAAGGATCAGACACAACACACACTAACTACCACCACCATGTCAGTGTCACTGCAGTGCTGAGAATGATCCGCCACCCAAATAATACAAGCTCTGTAATGGTCCCATGGGGGTCCTGACCACTGAAGAACAGGGTAACAAAGTATCAGAGAAACAGATGGACTACAGTCTGTAACTGTAGAACCACAAAGTGCACCTGTAGAGTAAATGGACAATGAGTGTAGAAACAAGCTGATGTTCCTAATAAAGTGCTCAGTGAATGTATTAATGCATCAACATGAATGAGACTGCCACTGATCTATAGTTTCAAATAAAAATGTAATTTAGTCTCAACCAATCTCTAAAATGCTCTCCCAGCTCTTAAAGTGTGTTTATTCTTGGTTTAGGGCACACTGCAGAAGTTTGTGGATGATGTGTTTGTGGCCATCCTGAGCACCAAGCGTCCTCCTCCCATCGCTGTCAGGTTTTTCTTCGACTTCCTGGACGACATGGCGGAGAAGCATGGCATCGATGACCCAGAGACTGTACACATATGGAAGACTAACAGGTAGACAGTGTTGGTTCTTTTAGTGACACGCATTTAATTACACAAAACTTCAAAATGGACATTATCAGTTTTTCAGAGTTTCTGGATCATTTAATTGCTGAGATGGAAACAAAGTCATTCAGAGTGTTTTGATGTGACACTTTTAGACTAAGATTTCTTTATAGTGGTGGTCATAGGAACTAGTCTTATATATCACATATATCAGCATGTTTCATTTTTTTTATTACAGGCAAAGTGCATTCAGCCTGGGCATTAGGCTCTGGACCCAAATGCAAATGTACAGAGTTCAGTGTTTCTATACACTTTTCACACATGAGGTAATCTCATGTGTCATAACCTGTTTTGCCCATCATTAAACCACAAATTTATCACTTTTTTGGACCCAAAATAAATTCAACCCATTTAAAAGGTCTAGTTGTCTTTTTTGTATCTAATCATTAAAAAGGCCAAGCTGCATCCCTGGTTCCCAGCACCTCCCTATCAAACACCTGTTTATACACTGGCCTCCTTGTGGCTTAAGGTTCAAAGGGTTCACTTGAAGGCCTCCACTGTTTAGAAAAGTTCTAGTATTTTCCAACACACAGATAAAGTCTTGGGGGCTTTGCTGTCTTGTGTATTTTTTTTAATGTCCTATGTATGTATCTTTTATAAACCCATGTCTGTGGGACCCATTTTAAATATTCACCGAAGGAAAAAATATGTGATTTATTATATTATATATTATTTCAACCTCAGATTCATTATCATTTGCTCATTTTCTGAGAAGAACATACAAAATAACTCATTCAGTGTCTTCACACTGGCCACCTCCCACACGTTTATATTACACATGTGGTGTTGGGAGGTGCTGTGTCCTTTACTCTGTTCTCCTGCCAGATGGCCTGCTGTTAGTGTGTATGTCTGTGTGTATGTGTGTGAGGGTGGACAACATGGACAGGCTGCTGACTGGCTACAGCTGCTAAAGGAAAACCCTACACTGGACACTTGTGATATTTTAAACATCTGGTGTTTTTAGATAAATTGCTGTGACTGTATTGATTTTAAAAAACAATAATTCAATTCAAACAATAAACAAAAAGTTACTCAAGACCACTGAGTAACAAACACATCAACACCACACAAGAGTTAATGGTGTTCTTTTTATTCATCTTGTTTGATTATTATGTTAGAAATTTTCATTTTATTCCATCAGCTGTGTGGCCTTATAACACCCATCCTATACCCGTCTGCCATGAATGGGTTTTAAAAATATTTTGTAGGCCAAAATTTTATCTCCATAAAAAAGTAACATGTCAGGCAGTAATCATAACCATTTTATGTCCTTTCGCTTTCTGCGAAGGAGCTTTTAGAGGCATTGAACACTTCTGATGTTTTCTCTCACTATTTCTTTCTCTCTCTCTCCCCCCAGCTTACCTCTGCGTTTCTGGGTGAACATCCTGAAGAACCCTCAGTTTGTGTTTGACGTGCAGGTGACTGACAGCGTGGATGCTGTTCTCTCAGTCATCGCTCAGACCTTCATTGACTCCTGCACCACCTCCGAGCACAAAGTGGGCCGGGTCAGTAAGCTAATTAACCTCTGACACTGGGTCATTTTTAATTAACCTCACAACAACCGCCTCCCTCAGTGATCTCTCAGTGGACCATTACGGCTCAGTGAGCAGAGAGAAAGAGTGTGGGGGAAGCTAGTACTGCTGTATATGTGATATTGCCTTAGATTTCTCAGGTGTTTTACAGTCAGCTTACTGATATCTGATGCTCCCTCCTCCCTATTTAACTGCATTAGAAAGTAAAAGGTAAAACTGCTCCTGAATGTATTAAGTGTGAAATACAAGACCATGTTTTCAGCTGAAGGTGAATCAGTTGTTTTCTCCTGTTGTCGTTTAGGACTCGCCTGTTAATAAGCTGCTGTATGCCAGAGAAATACCTCGATACAAGCAGCTAGTGGAGAGGTGAGGCAAGCACCAGCATATAGCAGGCTTCTTACATCTCCTCACTCAGACAGTGACTTACTGTTTATTTGCTGAATTTAACATATTGGGGAAAAAATGTGGTCTGTGCAAATGTTAAAATCATCCAGTAAATTGAAACTGTACAATACAATTAGTAGAAAAAATGTATATATCAGTTTGTTCCTCGCAGAAAACAAAACTTGTTTATCTGTAAGTAAAACAGAGAAATCGGAAGTTCAAACTAAGAAAAAAATCACTAATTAATAACAAGAACAGACACAATTATTAACCATAATATTACCATAATAATGCAGTTTATTGATGACAAAAAAACACAGTAAAATAAGTTGCTGAAGTTATGGGTGTTTATAGATGTTACCAAGATGATACTATAAGTAAAAACTGCCCTGCTGAGCACTTTTAAAATTAGGATCCAGCACTAAAACAAGAATAAAAATGGAAAATCTTTCCCACATGGGAAGCTCATAACTGAAATCATAGAGGTCTTGTTTAGGGCTTGGTATCAGAGTTGAATACTTTTTATGGTAGTCACTGAATTATTTCAGTACTATGTTTCAGAAATTAACTGGTCTTACCAGTATCATTGAGCCAATAAGCATGCTTGCTTGCAAAATCTAGACTACATTATGTAGGCATAGTATGAACATAAGTGCTTCTTGATTAATCTGCAGTCAGTATATTCACCCACTTCCAGCAGCTCACACTCATTCTGGTTTAAACCACACCTATTTTTGATTGGTAATTTAAAAGGTCTCAAGAATCAGTGCTGAAATCAAGGTCTTAACATTGATGTTGGTGTTGAAAAATGTCAGTGTTCTGATGTAGGTTTTTGTCTCTGCTGTAGGTACTACAGTGACATTCATAGTGCCGCTTCTGGGTGCTATCAGGAGATGAACTCCATGCTTACTGAGTTATCTGGGGTGAGTGTCAACATTTACTTATTTAAACTATGTAATGATCACATTTTCCTATGTGTAACAGCAGTATTGCATTGTGAATATGTTGTGGTTGTAATTAGACTAATATGTAATTAGACTAATCCCCAATATGTAATTAGACTAATCCCCATCCTAAACCTTAACCCTGTTTCTAAACCTGACCTTAGTGCTAAATCCTAACCCTATCTACCATGTGTTAAACACAAGGCCAGATCAGGCCTGTAGCATAATCCTGTCTGGCCTGCAAAATTATTTTCATTTTCCATCAATATTAGCCCGTTTCACAACACTTTGCACTACAGTCCCCAGCATGCGCTGCAGGATAATGTGCATAATGTCATGTAGCCTATTGTAATGCACATAATGTTGTGTATTGTAGCCTATTTATACATGAATTATTATAATTTTGAATATTTCAAGTATTTATTATGTAATATTTCAAGGTTCAGTACAGCTGCTTTTATTTTGATGTTGATGTTTTGGTGCATTAAAAAAAAAACATTGGTCATCTCAGGTTGTAGTGATACCAACAGCAATTTAACAATCAAATAAAAATACAGACTTTCTCTGGCCCACAGATTTATAGAGGTTTTTAATATGGCCTATTTAGTGGTTGAATTTAACACCCCTGCTCTAACTCTCTTGAGACTCAGATGTTTTGTTAATAATTTGAACATCTGTAGATTATCTATAGACAGCTTTCCAAATAAAGCAGGACCCCTTTTTTCATTGATTTATTTTTTAACTGATGTATTTTCAGAGCTTTGCTTCGGAGATGAACAGCTTGGTGGCTTTGCACGAGTTGTACAAGTACATCAACAAATATTATGATCAGGTCAGTGAGAAGGGCCGGGGTTCCAGAGGAACAGACCCTTGCATAATGAGAATGGATTCATTTGCTGCCGGGTATAATTATGTGTCCACTAAGTGGTTCTGTGTTTTTGTGCGTGCTTTGCGTGCAGATTATCATGGCTTTAGAGGAAGATGCCGCCGGGCAGAAAATGCAGTTAGCCTACCGGCTGCAGCAGGTTGCCGCCCTGGTGGAGAACAAAGTCACTGACCTTTGACCCAGTGGAGAGTCTTCGACGAGCCTGTCACAGCCGGGAGAAGCTCGGTGCTGTGTGAAATCTGACCAGAGAAATCCTGCGCCCACTTCCTGAAACAGACTTCACATCCACCTTTTGGGAATTCTTAACAAAAGGGAACAAGGTGACAGATTAGCTGTTAAGGTGGGAGGGTGTTAAAAAGCACAGGGTGTGAAATAAAATAGCACAAAGTGAGCTTTTTTCTGATAAGCACACTGAACCTTTTTTTTTCTACTAATGTCACATGCTGTTCAGTGCTAGCACTGATGCATCTGATGTGCAAATGTACGTGTATGGTTTCTTCTGTGGCTATAAATCGATTGCATTTCATTTACAACATTTCTTTGATTCCGAATGCCTACCCTACGCCTGCTCTTAGTAGCGTTATTAAAATAGCTGTTGCATGATTTATGACATGTAGAAGGAATATTTTGTGCTTTTCAGTTGAGCGATATGGAATATTAATTGGGTTTTTTTTTTACGTTGATCGTTTTAAATTGCAGATTATATTCAGTCATATCTAATCGCGAATAATGAGCACAAGTGCCATAACACGCCAAACAGCACCGCACAAGGTGTGTATGTGTGTACGCATCTGTGGTATGTGAGTGCGTGTATCTGGTCTTAATTACATCATTTTCTGTGGTGAGGAACTGCCTCAAATTGCTGTTTTTATCAGGAGGGTTTATTTTAATGAATCCACTGGAAGAAGAGACTGCAGTCAGGAAATGAAACTGAACACATTTCTTTAATCCCACAATGTCTGAAATGACAAAGACATTAATAGAAAATTCAACATTTAACAAAATACAAACCCAGTTCTAGAAAAGTTGGGACATTATGTGAAATGCAAAATTAAATCAAATTAATTTACATACAGGACAAAGCATTTAATTGTGCGGCTAACGATTTATATAAGTGGATTACAAAAGATCTGCTTTCATTTTGTGTGTTTAGTCCCCAAATTCACATGTCCCCACTTTCTTGGAATTAGGTTTGTACTTCATTGTTGCTGCACGGAGTTTGTACTCCTGCTGTGCTTCCTTCTTTACCTGATAAAAATGATTGGATGGGATATGCCATTAAAATGCCGTCAGTGACTGCGTCAATGTGTTAAAAGATCTTACAGTACAGTGCAAAAGTCAGAGACCACCATTCACCAATTTAATTTCCAGTCAAAACAGCCATCAAGTACAAGTTGTAATTTTTTAGGAGGTATTTCTGAGGAGATTATCCATTTTCTCCATTTTCTAAGCCGCTTCTCCGTCAGGGTCGCGGGGGGATGCTGGAGCCTATCCCAGCAGGGCGGAAGGCAGGATACACCCTGGACAGGTCGCCAGTCCATCGCAGGGCTTTCTGCTGTCTGAACAAAACCTTATATCTCCAAAACTGCAACTTTACAGGAAAAGGAAAAACATGCTTTATTTTTAGTGTAAGTCAATAGAACCAGAATTTTTTCCAAGTAATTTTGGGCCATTTCTTTTGGTCCATTCATCATAAAATTTACATCAGGCATTTTCAAATAATGGCAAAAACTGAAAAACAGCAGAAGTAGAGATTCAAGGTTTTGTTCCAACAGCAGCAGTATATGTAATATATGAGAGAGAGAGAGAGAGAGAGAGAGAGAGAGAGAGAGAGAGAGAGAGAGAGAGATGAGACTCCTAACAAATGTGTAAGACCAGGTATATTTACAAATCAAACAAAGAAGATGCTAGTTTTCTCTAAACAATGGACTGACCACCCCAGAGTCCACCCTCAGCATCACTGAATATGTTTGGGATTATTTGTAAATGCAACCAAAGTCTAAGCCTGAACTTTGGAGGTGTGGAAAAATATCCCTGCAGATTATTATAATGTGCTTCAGTGTAATTTAGCTAAATATGAAAAATTTTTACTCAAAGGCCATTGAAATGGAAATGAAGTACATGAAAGGGGCGTCTGACTTTTGCACAGTACTGTATGCGATTGCTGCTTAGACTTAAAAGAAAAGATCAAATGTATATTACATGTGTAAAATGTAAAAAATCCTGGGTGTAAGCGACATCTCTGAAAAGGCACAGAGGCGTGATTTCATGAAGCTGAACTGTAATGTATTTTGCCTCAGATGTAGCTAGAAGAGATGAGGACAGTTACTGGATGGACGCATTAACAGCCTGCGCAGAACTGGATATAGGCTGTAGGCGGGGCATGGAGATGTTTATAAACGGGTGAGCACGCGATTGGCTATTGGGGCGAAGACCGGAGCCAGTCAACTTTGTTGCTTGGTTACACTGATGTAAAAAGAGCAGCAGTTGTCCTGGAAACTTGTTTAGATCAGACACTGAATAGAAACTAACTTATTTGTACTGTAAATAGCGCTTATTTATACACGACTACCAAATGTGCCTTCTTTGTAACCTTTTATAATGACTACCAATTACAGTATACAAGCTTGACGTTATTTGCCAAATAGAGAGGAGAACGGAGCTACAGCTGTTAGCTGTGTGGATTTGGAAAGAAAAGGGCTGGCCTGGACAGATTCTGCCATTCACACCACTGTTTCTTCTTATTTTCATCTTCTTCACTGGATAAATAGCACAATTTGTCACAGTATCTGTCTCAGGGCCACAGCTACCCTTCCTGGCAATTTCAGTATTCCTGTATTCTTTGTATAGACTTCTGTTTAACAGGGCTTTCCACCTGCTTCAGTTCTAGAGCTCGAACTTCAATCTGACTTGTTTTGGTGTTCTAGGTGATGCTAGTGTACATAGAAATTATTTTAGTATCACAATTGGACTGTAACGTTTGTGAATTCTTTCTTGTGTTTTTTGAATTTCTGTCTCAATTTGTTTTTTTTTTGTTTTGTTTTTTTTGCCTGTAGCACTTTGCGTTTACACTCTTGCCTTTCCTTTCCTTTAGAAATCATTGTTAGTGTGTTTCCTGATTGTGTGAAAGGAGTGTGTGCCCATATTCAGGCACTTTTGTTTAAGCTGAGTGACTGAATATGTTGGGCAGTGAATAAAAAATATGTCTATATGTACTGCTGGACTGTGCAGTCTTATATTGAAGAGGAATTTCACTGATTTTTAAAAAAAGTAAATATAATTCATTCTAATTAATGAAATGGTTGAGATGTAAACAAAATCATTTAGAGTGGTTTGATGTGAAATGCTCAGGTTGAGAACAATTTACTGAGTCAGAATCATTCTCATTGGTGGTGATAAGAAGCAGACGTCCTGCCTTTAAAAACTACATCCCATAAAGTTATTACATGGAATGGGGTTATGAATACGCTGCCTGATGCATAAGATGTTGTTTAATACATTTTGTTAAAGGTTTTGCCCTAAAATGCATCGTTTAAGCTATGAAGTGTGGAGAAGTTGAACACCCCCAGTCAAAGTTTTGTGGATTTTCTAGGTTAAAATAAGTTCACACATCCTCTACAGAGAACTGAAATATGTCGTTTTTCTGCAAATTTCAGAGCACAATTTCAGTTTATTTGCTGAATTGAACATATTGACAAAGAATAAAACATATTAAATATGCCATAACCTTAGTACATACCACATTTTATGTTTAATTTTGCCCCAATCTGTTAAAATCAGCAGATAAAGACTAATTATGCATTAAAATGTGCAGACGTGTGTTCTCAGTAGAGGATGTGTTCAATTACTTACACTCAGAAAATCAACAAAACATGTCATTTGAGCAGGTCCCCCAAACTTTTGCACATTCCTGTACATGTAGGGTACTGTAAGGCAAAAAAGTCCCCAAAAGAAAACACTTTTTTTTTAGCTTTACCACTATTTTATCATTACATGTGACAACTCAGACATGTTGTAGGTTTTGGATAGTAAATAAATTCCAGCCCCTGGAGTCTAACTGCACCTAACTCGTTTCAGCACAGCTGTTAACAGCTTTCTCTGTTAACCCAGGTTCAGACACTCAAGCTACAATTAATCTATGATAAATGATGAGTGATGACAAGCAGTCAGTGATTTGAAACAGGAGTCATCGAGCAGCTTATTTTTCAAAAAAGGAAAAATAAACAACACTATGTGAATATGCAGAAAGTAAAGCGTAGTGAAACGTATAATGATATAACGTATAATAGTGCCACAATGAGTGTGTTTACATGCACTCAATATTCCGATCGTAATCGGATTTCTGCAGTTATCAGATTTTTCAAATGGTCATGTAAACAGCACACTCTGATTTCTTAGATCAGAGTAAGACCTAGAAATCTGATAAAGAGGCTGGATTTTTGTTCAGTAATCAGATTTGTGGTGCATACAAACTCTTACTCTGATTTCTTTCGGATTTCTCAGCCCTGGCATGCCTGAAAACAGGCTGCTGTGCTGGAGATAAGTAAGCAGCGAGATGCAGCAAAACACCTTTGCAGTGATGCTGAAACTGACTACCTGCGTGACAATATGAAGGATTTAAATATTCTTCATTTTTTAGATTGTGTTCATATTTTCAGGTAAAGTGGTGTGATGCTTAGACAAAAGCCGCAGCATGAAGTTTGAGTTTTATGTTATGTTTACGTCACATAGTCATTCTCTGAGTTTATTGGCTGGTTGCAAAGCAGAAATCTGATTACTGCCTGACTGCCTAGACCTGGAGTTCTGACTACTCAAGTGCATGTAATCATGTTGATCAGATTACTGACTGCAGTTTTCAGATTATTACATGCATGTAAATGTGTACTTAATGGAGTAGTAATTGCTTTGTATTCTTAATACCTACATAGTATGATTGTTTCCTTCACATGAAGCTGCAAATGTCACAAAGAAAAAACAGTGACCCTAAAAGCACCAGGTGGGGGGGGGGTCCACCTCTGTCCCTGATTTGGCCGGAAGCTCAGCCCTGATTGGTGTAAGACCTCTGAAATCTGACGCTTAACCTGCCCTGGAGCAGGTTAGGCCTGCAGTATAAGTTGTCATAGTGATGTAGCCGGTAAACCGATCCACCATTGTGAGACACAAAAGGTTAGAAGGATCTAAGCCCCAGGTTAGCTGGCTAAGATTCCTGTCACCCCCATAATGAACCATTTCCCATCAGACCACTCTGGATCAGTGAACCGTTTCACGTTTCGCATCAAACTACACTGAATTATGGAGAAATGTTGAATGATCAGTGGGATTCCCCTCTAATGCAAGATACTGCTGATGACTGAAAGCTTTTATCCATGTTAGAGTCCCTACTTTAGGGGCTGCTTTTGGAAAATATGAAGACAATTTGTAAGCCTGTATTTATTTAGTTTGTGTAATTTAGAAATATCAGGGTTTGTCATACTAATGTTGAAGTATATCCGCAAGGATTGGGTGCACTAGAGTGTAATTTATAAACAGCAGGACAATATTACAACCCTCAAAAGATAGAAGGGTTATTTGTGTGTTTGTTAGCCTGAATTTGAATGTGTTCAGCTTCTCATTGTAGTCTTAATTATTATAAACTTATGCATGCTCAATTGATGGGCTGAGTCGATTGGCTGTTTTTGTTTGTTTGTTTGTTTGTTTTGGTTGCTGGGCGCATGACGCTTGTGTCTGTGGTTCTCCACTGGCCTAATCTGAGTGTATGCATATGAATGTGAAGTGTGAAGTGTGTGTGTATGTGTTAGCGAGCCCTTGTGTATGGCGGCGAGGCAACAGTCTGCGGACCTCCTGTAGCAACACAGCTTTTCTCCGAGAGAAAACAGACTCATCCGAGCCCAGTTCTCTCCTCTTCGTACTGTCTGTGGTACTCAGTGTCGCGCCAAATGTGCAGTACTGTTCTTCACCGTGTTCCACCAGAGCAACAGCAGAAGGACTGTTTGAATGGTGTTTGTGGAGCCTTTGCCAATCGCCATATTTTACAGTTTTTATACAAGGGAAAAAATATGGAAATTTTCTAATAGAATTGGGGTTAAAAAAAACCTGAACTTAGGCCCGTTCTAAACTTTAATTCTCTTTTGTATTTGTATTGGGTATAGTTTGCTAACAGCTGTGTATATGTGCCTGTAAATATTATAAAGAACTTTTTTTTTCTTTTTTTTTCCCAGCTTGGACATAATTACTGTCTCCTTTGAGGAGAAATTGGGAGCCAAAATGTTGTAATGAGTGAAATCAGAATTTGTATGAGAAATTAAAAATAAAGTTATAATTTTAACAGACTGATATACCTTGTAGTTGAGTATTTTTTATTGTAGACACAGAGTATCTCCAAGTATCTCCAAAATAGTAACTTTACAGGAGAAGGAAAAAACACTCTTACCTGCAATGTGAGTCAATGTAAAGAGATTTTACTTCAAGTGATTTTAGAGCATTTCTATTGGTCCATTCATCATGAATATTCACATGACTTACAGGATTAGGGTTAGGTTAGCTGGCGTGTTGAAAAGAGGTAGAAACATAAAAATCGACACAAATAGACATGCATGGTTTTCTTTGGACAGTGACGATATGTATAAAGGTGGTTTAGACTGGAAATATTAATACACAGAAGGTAAAAGGTATATGGACTCTCCCAAAGATAAAAAAACTAGAAAAAAACAGGCTTTTAAAGGTCAATATTTTCTGTGTTTAATTAAATGGCTAAGATTTAAATAAAGTCATTCAGAGTGGCTTGATGTGAAATTGTGCACAGTGGTGGTGATGGGAACCAGACGTCTGCCTCATAAAGCTACCTCACAGCATATTATTAGAATAATGTCAAGTTATTAGAATGTCTGAGATTATTTTGTTTTAGCTTTCCAATACATTTTCTGCCTAAAATGGTTCATTTATTCAAGGTGGATGCAGGGCGTTCTAAGACAAAATAAATCTCCCCAAAGAAAACTTTTTTAATATTTTAAGCCTTTTTTTAGCAGATTGCCACCTCAGTAAAATCTCTTGGCCAGAAACTAAACTGCACCACTAAACCTGATTCACCACTGAATTTTTTTTATGTTAATCTTTAAAAAAAAACTATTAGAAAGTGTTGTCCGTGTTTTTCTATTCATGTCCAGATGCGTTATGTCCGAGATGTGATATGTATATCCGTCTTTAAAGTTGAAATCTCTACACGCCGATTTATTTTATTCTGATTAGCCTCTGCGGTCTCTGTAACATCACCTGCTCAGCGAGGGGGTCACGTCTCCCCACCGCGCATGCGCAGACAGGAGCACAGAAAGTGTGCTTGAGCTGACAGCTGCTGCCCTGATGATATCGACGAATGGTGAGAGTTTTTATAACACTACGTTAAAACGCTTTCTGGTGCTTGTAAGCATGACTGGTTGCGTCGCGGGCGTTTAATTCGAGCTTTACGGGTTTAACTTTAGACAGGCAACGCTGCCGCTGCTGTTTTGACGCTCCTCATTCAGGCAAAGCTGTTTTCTGCTAACAAATCCGAGGCCGGGCTCCAATACGCGTGCTCGCCTTCTAGGTAGCGCGCTTGGTTAGAGGGTAGAATTCGCTGGGCAGCGAAAAACCTAAGCGTTCTAGGCAGGACAGGAGTACGCATATTGGAGCGCAGCCCCGAGCCAATGTCGGTTTGTATGGCGGAGAGGACAGGTTGGAAATGCGTCAAATAATTTGTTGAATTTCAGTCTTGTGGAATTATACGCCTCTGGTGATGTCTTTGCGTGTTTGGTGAACCATTAGAAACTGCACGAACCTCCTAATTTGTGGTTTTAAGTGGCAGGGATGGAGGCAGTGAACGTGTAAGCTCAGCTAGCTAGGTTAGTTAGCATTGCTAACTGTGCTCTCTGGTTCTCAGTGTCCAGCGGTAACAGCCTCCCGCAGAGCAACCCAGGCAAAAAACACAAAAAGAAAAACAAGAAGCACCGCAAAGCCACCAGAGAGATCGTCCCCAGCTTGGAGCTCGGGTAAGCTGCACCAATCTGAAGTGTGGCCCAGATTTTTTGAGCCTGGGTTTGCTGTCTGTCTGTCTGTCTGTCTGTGTGCATGTCTGTCTGTCTGTGTGCATGTGTGCGTATGAGTATGGGCTAAAAATACATACAGGCGGTCGAGGGACTCACTTCTCCAGATATGCACATTGACTCATGCCCTCTCTCCCCTCCTCCTCTTTCTCCTCCTCCTCTCTCTGCGTGCCTATTTTAATTTAAGCTCAACAATGCTCATGTTGGAAAGGAAGCCAAAAACATTCAAACTCAACAGCTCAGATACTGTTACATAAAAAAACAATCCATCTGGAAACACAGGAGTCTTTTATAGTGTGCAGGCACAGGTTGTCAGGAACAGTGAATTACTGCATTCAGTCAATACTAAAGTGACAAGTAAATGAATAATTGAATGCATAGTTTGCACACAAGTTCCATTTCATTGCAGATGTGCTCAGTCTGCATGTACAGTTTTTGAACTACACTGATGTCCTTCCTTGGCTCTTGTGTGAGCTACAGTACTAGGGCATCTTGTTTGAGTACAGCATGGTGATGTGGTAATAGTGTACATTAACATTGGAGGATGACCAGCTCTACGCTTTGGAAATTTTCCAAAATTTCTGCACAATATTTTTGAGATTTAAACAAATTTAATTTGGAGTTTTGTATGATGATGCTATCGGAAATGGTCTGCAAATGTGCCTTGACCTTTGTGTATGTGATGTTTATAATGATACAATTGTAGTAAAACCTCCAAAAAGTGTGCACTGTTTTACATTACAACATCCTGCATGTACCTCTTTGCTGTGATTTGGATTGGCAAGAGAAACTCAAATACACTGTTTCCAAAAGTATTCTCTTATCTGCCTTCACATGCATATGAACTTGAGTGACACCCCATTCTTAGTCCATAGGGTTTAATATGATGTCAGCCCACCCTTTGCAGCTGTAACAGCTTCAGCTCTTCTTGGAAGGCTTTCCACAAGGGTTAGGAGTGTGTTTATGGGAATTTTTGACCGTTCTTCCAGAAGCACATTTGTGAGGTCAGACACTGACGTTGGACAAGAAGGCCTGGCTCACAGTCTCTGCTCTAATTCATCCCAAAGGTGTTCTATCGGGTTGAGGTCAGGACTCTGTGCAGGCCAGTCAAGTTCTTCCACACCAAACTGGCTCATCCACGTCTTTATGGACCTGCTTCGTGCACTGGTGTGCAGTCATGTTGGAACAGGAAGGGGCCGTCCCCAAACTGCTCCCACAAAGTTGGGAGCATGAAATTGTCCAAAATCTTTTGGTGCTGAAGCTTTAAGAGTTCCTTTCACTGGAACTAAGGGGCCGAGTCCAACTCCTGAAAAACAACCCCACACCATAATCCCCCCTCCACCAAACTTTACACTTGGCACAATGCAGTCAGACAAGTACCGTTCTCCTGGCAACCGCCAAACCCAGACTCGTCTGGTTCGGATTGCCAGACAGAGAAATGTGATTGGTCACTCCAGAGAACACGTCTCCACTGCTCTAGAGTCCAGTGGCGGCGCTTTACACCACTGCATTTGACGCTTTGCACTGCGCTTGAAGATGTAAGGTTTGGATGCCGCTGCTCGGCCATGGAAACCCATTCCATGAAGCTCTCTATGCTGTTTTGAGCTAATCTGAAGGCCACATGAAGTTTGGAGGTCTGTAGCAATTGACTGCAGAAATGGACATATTTGTTAATGCATGTTGGGTATTGAGTAGAACACAAAGCATACAAAAATGTGAATTCTGTCAGACATGAGACTGAAGACTGAGAAATGCAATACTGCTTCACAGACTATTACGTAACGTGACATGTAACATAAAATGCTAATTCTCAATAGAGCTTTAACTGGGATGCCTCTTTTCATGAGTAAATTGTGCAGGAAAGGCAAAAAATGTGGGAAATTCCTCTTTAAGACATGTCAAGCAGTGAGATTGAGGAAAGATGTTAACTGTTGATTTGATGTTGGTTGGTGATATTTATAGGTCATCAGATACTGCACCATCTTTTGCGAACCTTAATGTTCTGAGACTGTAATAACATCATTGATAAGTCAGAGTGAAATGTTTCAGCTGTTAAGCTTTGACCACTGTTTACCTGGATTGGCTGAGGTATTGTATAAAATAATGAAAATATATGATAAGTGTTATTTAAAATTGAGACACTCATCCCTGGAGATCCACACAACCAAACATGCCCAGTTTAGTTTTTTTTTTTCACTTCAGCTGAAGTGATTTAACCTGTTTGTTAGAGAAACCTGTACAACGCTCCAGCCAGTCAGGAAGACTGCAGATGTAACTAGATGATGATCTTAAATTTTACCTCATTTATTTAATTATTTCATCCACAGGCCCCAAATCCCGGCCTCAGATGAACTGTGCCACATCCTCACCGTCCACAGACCCACCACTCCTCCAGACACAGCCCCCTCTCCTCCTCTGAACCTCTCCCAAAGTCCTCCAGACCTACAGCCCGCAGCCTCCATCCTTCACTCACCCCCCATCTCAGTCCCAGTCACAGCGCTTCCTTCACATACCATACTACCATCACCAGAGACAGCTACTGCTTCCATAGCACCTTCCTTAGGCTTGCCTTCTGCGTTTTCCACAACCCCTCCTACTCCATTAGCACCGTCCAATCAGACCTCCCCACCACAGGCTCTCAGCCCACCCCCACCAGACTTTACCCCACCCCCAGCAGAACTACTAGGGTCCGATGATGAAGAGCAGGAGAATCCAGCAGATTACTGCAAAGGTATGATAGTTGCCATATTAATGGCTGATTTGTTTTTCTTGTATGTTTTAACCATTTGAATGCATATGCAATTTACTGTATATTAATTATGCATTTAATAATGTTATTATTTGTATGTACGGTATAAGGCATGTGTACATTATATTTATTTGAATAAATATGGTTTTTGGATGTTTTATGTTCTGCAGGTTTGCTTCATGATAATCATGATTAAGGTGCATTTACATTATGTGTAATGCATATGAGACGAGATCATAAGCATCATGTAGGAAAAGACAGACCCTGTCAGTTTTGAGTAGAGAGATGCTGATATGGGAATTATTGGCCAATTTGTCCATGTTTTAGGTGGGTATTACCCAGTGAAGATCGGAGACCTGTTTAATGGCAGATATCATGTAGTCAGGAAGCTAGGATGGGGCCACTTCTCCACTGTATGGCTGTGCTGGGATCTTCAGTGAGTAGACCATCCAGAAATGTGTTGCTTCTAATTCTGAATGGTAATCTGTGTACTGTGCCAATTTATTTGTATTCAGAGGTTAGTGCATTACAATATTTACAAAGATTATATGAAATATGTGAGATTTTAACAAAACTATAAATCACCCATTTCAGAATGAAGTTGGTGTGTTGCGCAGTCCAAATAATATCAGTGTGGCAGCTTAGTTTTAGCTGGCCAAACAACGTGTTAGACTCGTGTCTGTTACTCTGGTCCAGGATCTAAAATTGGCATATCTGGTTGTTTTGTGTCTTTTTCATATTAATTAACATGGCAAGTGTAGTTGGTGTGTTATTCAGTGTAGTCTAGCCATTTAGCCTGAAATCCTCAGTATCATTGCTATCAGTCCAAAAATGTTCAGTGAAACCATTTTTCAAGATTTTGAAGAGAAGGCAGCGGCACAGCTTACCGTTGAATCATGGCCCTGACCCACAAAGAGTGCATCATTTTACATGTGTATTCATAGGTGTCTGTGTCTTTGTGTGCATGTGTGTAGGAGAAAACGATTTGTGGCCCTAAAGGTGGTGAAGAGCGCGCCACATTATACAGAGACTGCACTGGATGAGATTAAACTACTGAAATGTGTAAGTGTCAATGTCAAAGTGTCAATGTTTGTATTAGAAATAGAGTTTTTATATGATACATTTTGTTGAATGTGTGTAAAATCTCTGTTTAATGTGTTACATAACAAAAAGCTGTGAAATATTAAAAAATGAAAGAGAATTAAAGTTTAGTAAAACTGGTGTGTTTGCATTGATGAGTTCTTCAAATTTGTTTGGCTGTGTATCAAACTTTTGTAGGTGTGAACTTGTTTTGCGTCCATTTATGCTCTTTTTGTCCTTTGTTTTTGTCCTTGTGTTCGTCAGGTTCGAGACAGTGACCCCACGGACTCTAAACGGGAGAGTATAGTTCAGCTCATCGATGATTTCAAAATATCGGGAGTGAATGGCGTCCGTATCCCTGCTTTCTTGCTTGGTCAAGATGCATTTCTTTAGTTGCACCATCATATTTAGCGCTAGCACATCATTAACTCATCCTGCACCTTTTGAAGGTGTTGAGCAACATTCAAAATAATTTTTCCCCCATAGGAATTAATAGTGGAGGCCAAAAGCTTGTTCATCTCTCTGTAGTCAACATGATGGGAATACGCAAGCTACACTCTAGCTAGCCAACAGCCTCTGATACCATAGTAACTGGTTAGCAACACTCTAGCAGCTTTGTATTATGCCATAGCAGCCACATAACATCCACCTGGACTGCCGTGTCAGCTTCTTAGCAACACATTTGCTACCACCGGGAATATCATGGCAACCGTCTAGCAATCCCCTGGTAACTCCCTGGAGTGCTACAGAAACAATCTAGCAGTGTCCAACCAGTGGGGAATGGCTTATGCTGTGCATTTACTCTGCATTTTCTGCAGGAAAAACACTCTTAGTCTTCAGAAAGCCTTTTACATTTTCATAGTGTAATTTTGAAGTTTGTAACTAATGAGCACTAAAAGTAACCTGCAGCATGAGTCCCTTAACTGCTTAACTCTTCAGATGTGTGTATGGTGCTAGAGGTGCTTGGGCACCAGCTGCTGAAGTGGATCATCAAATCCAATTACATGGGGCTGCCTCTGGTCTGCGTGAAGAGCATCCTCCGTCAGGTATGATGCAGCTCAACCAGCCAGATAGTTGTAACCAGATAGCCTGTTGTGGCCAGTAGTGAAACAAAGTCAGAAATGTCTGATATCAGTTTGTTTTTAATATTTTTATTTTAACAGACAATGCTGTGCAAAAGTCAGAGACCACCACTGATGTATTTGATTTCTGAGCAAAACAACCATTAAGAACAAGCTATTAATTTTTCATCATCATATTTTACAGAACAGCTACTGTAAAAACAAATATATTTTTTCAGTGTTCAGCATGACAGTTCTTTGCCTTTATTACAGCTTCTATTGTTTTCAGGAGACTCTGTTTTAAATAAATCTGCAGTGGTATTTTCCCACACATCTAGTTCAGTCTTAGAGGTTGGTTGTATTTTTTAGATTTTAGATCTTAGATTTGAAGCAAGAGTAGAGCTTGATTTTCCTCTCAAACATGAAAGCTTTCAGTGCTGTTGGACAGTTTTGGTGTCTACCGGGTCTTGCATGGTTGTTTGTCCCATTTTGAGTCCCATTTTCTCTGTAGTTTTAATCTTTTTTTGGTGAAGTCTAGTTTTGAAACTCTTTGGGAGATTTTTTCCTTTCACATTATTCTTCCTTATGCAGTTGGGTTATTTATCTAATCTCCTTAGAAATATCTCCTGAAAATTAAGTAACTTCTGCTTGTTAGCTGTTTTGTCTGGAGATTAGGTGACTGAAAGGTATTTGACTTTTCCACAGTACTGTGTTTAACCTCTCTGCTTTCTGACCCTACTTAGGTTCTAGAGGGTCTGGATTACTTACACACCAAATGCAAGATCATTCATACGGACATAAAGCCAGAGAACATCCTTCTGGACGTAACGGATGTGTATGTGAGACGGCTAGCGGCAGAGGCCACGCTGTGGCAGAAGGCTGGAGCTCCTCCCCCCTCCGGCTCCTCTGGTAAAGCACACAGGCCCTTTCTACACGTGATGGAATCTGTATACTGTTACTAACTCAGTAATACAAATATGCAGTTGGACTGGCTGGCTCTGTTTGCATTACTTACTATATATACACAGTTACTGACTCTGTACACGTTAATGATTAAACTTAGTTACTGGCTCCACATGCTCTTCACTCTATGTGTTATTGATTCATAAGACAGGCTGTACCCTGCACTGCACCGCTCTGCTCATTCCTTTTGAATTGTGTGGGGCCAAAGAAACTCACCAAAAGTTCGTAATACTGCATTGTCAGACACTTTTGACATAACTGAGGAGGCCCAGACAACTCATGTACTGGAAATACAGACGTAAAAGTCTTGCATATCATATCACTCTATCTCCATATCAAATAATATTAAAAGAAAAACTACAGAAAAGGGAAAATGCAGGTTGTTTTGGGATGTAATTTCATGCAATTAGATCTTGCAAAACAGGATACCCTTAATATGTGACTGATCTGCATGTTGTATCTTTGTCTCTTTGGTGCTGCTGTGTCTTTGGTGAATATTCCAGTCATTTTCATTTCCTTTCTTCGTCTCTGTTTGCTTTCTAACTGTGTCCTGTTGTTCTTTTTCTCTGTTTTTTTTTCTTCTCTCTTCCCCCCCCACATCGTTGTGGTTTTCTGTCTCTCCTCCCTCCTTTCTTTCCCTTCTTCTGACGGCAGTTAGCACGGCTCCAAGGGACAAACAGGTACGTTGAGAGCAGTGCCTGCTTCTATGAGGTGATCCTGTAGGTTTTTTGGTGCAGTCACATGACTTTGCTTTAGCCTGCCTGTCCCTTTCTAACCACCCTCTGCTGCTCTCCTCTCTCAGTGGGCTTTAATGCACTGGAATACTTTCACATCTACATGGTCAGTTCCACTGATTTAGGGGGTATAGGGAAGGTTCCATTACCAATTCTGTCATTGTAGCAAATCAAAATAGGTTTTTCCATTTTTAAATGATTTTTGCTCCTAACATGGTCAGCCATGTCAGTTAAGTCAATTTAGCCAGATTATGTTGCGATATTTGGTGTGCAAAATGGGAACCAGCCAAGTACATGGGTGCTGTGTTTATTTTTTAATTACAGATTCATTTTAACCATTTTATTCAAATATCTGCATTTAAAAAATGTCTTTTAGGCTTCAGAAATCCCATTGAGAAAATATTTTATCATTCATGTGAAGCATCATGCTGCTGTATTTCGATCACCCCAACATTGAGCATAAAACACTGCATATTCCAGTTATGAGCCTTTTAGTTTTTTGCATAAAATCTAATATTTCATCAATGAGCAGTAAATCATATATAAACATGTCCTCTTGCGTATCAGTGGGATAATATTATGTTCACACTAAGCTAATGCTGATGCACCCCCAGTAGTTTTAATATTACCTGTAGCAGGTGTCATTTGAAGCTTGTAAGACATGCAGAGTCTTTACTTAGGATGTTGTACACGTGTCTTACAGTATAACAATCATTAAACATTTAAACTTAAGCTTATAAACCAAATACTAATGGTGCAGTTTGTTGGCCCATCAGGCTGCTGAGCTGGTGGTTAAACAAAGACGTCTGCTCCGATTTCAGGATGTTTTCATCTACTCCACACAATTTGTGTGCAGTGCTTTCTCTGCTGTCCTACATTGCCCACTTAGACAAAAACTGACCTCTAGGACTCTTCTGATGTAGGCTGTAAGAAACATGTAAATAGGGCATGCCTTCTGTGTGCTTTTCTTTCATATTAGCATGTTGGTTTTTGCGTGCAGTGTGCAAGCTGTGGGTAAAAAGTAAATTAGTAATGACCAAAAAATTGGCTAATAATTAAAAAATTGTCCCAAATTTAAAGGCCTTATCACTGACCACTGTGATTGCATTTTTTTTAAAAATATGATGTGAATAGACGTTTTCTGATGTAGTGTGAAGACGCAAGCAAACACGTCGTGTTGTTAGCGAACACAAAGCTAATCCTGAGGTAGCTTGTTTTGGCAAAGGTTTCAATTTGCAGCAGTCGAGTGCACGAGTTGTGCTTCTGTGGCCGTTCCTGTTTACAGAGATTTCTTGTGAACAGTTGAACATGCAGAAGTTTCAATCCAGTAGCCTTGGGCTGATTATTGGTATCACACAGTGTACAAATTTAAGTGCCGATATTATGGAAATGATCATTCTTTCAACATCTTAAACTTTCTGTACGTATACATACTTTGAGCAGTGCTTTGAAAGATTATAAAAAGGTTACCAGCCCACCAATTGGTTTCGAACCAAACAAATGCAGAGACTCAGTGGAAGTTAACAGGGTTACATGCTGTCTGGGCCAAGTATAGTTATCATTATAACTTTTTAAGTAAGATTAAAAGCAAGCCCAGTTGGTAGTATGGTAATCGTATTACCAACAGGGAAAATGAAATGTATAGGGTATATAGGCTCACTCACATGTGGAACTTCATAATTGTGTTGAATCACAGTGATCTAGTTCATCATGACAGGTCAGCAAGTGATAATCACTTGTCTAGATCAGGGGTCGGCAACCCAAACGAAGAGCCATTTTGTCCTTTCGACAAAAATAAAACCACTTTGGGAGCCACATTTTATGTCTGATTTGCCTTCTTGGCTGTAAATATGTCTCAGTATGTCCTAATGTACTAATGTGGACTAAATATATGACATGAGCAAAAAACGCAGACTTACTTTGCTCTGCTTTAAGCTTTAGCTCAGCTATAGTCATTTTTCTCGCATCTCCAGCAGGAAATATTGTTGCAAAGTTGAATAGTTGAAATTGAAGTTTGTTGCAAAGCATCTGTCAGTGACTTTTTGTGAAGCTGGAACTGGAAAATTTGAATGAGAAATCGTTCAGGAACGAATCAGGAAACCAACTGGAGTGATTTTAAATGCAAAGAAGTTCATTTGTGTCTAAATGATCAATGTTCATGTTAAATCTTTTTCTTTTCGTTAGCTACTAGCTAGGGGAGACTTGTCTGCATTGCTATGTGATCAGCAGTCTGTGCACCTATCTTGTGGGTTAAAGGGTGGATTAGCAGATATAGGCTACATTAACTCCAGTGTTTAAGACCATACTGTTGAACTGTGTTTGAACAATCAGCAGAGCTTTATTTTACTGCAAATTAGGATGATTTTACTTTTACCTAAAATATCTAATTCCGCTGTGGAGCCGCAACAGGGCAGTAAAAGAGGGGCTACATGTTGCCGACATCTGGTCTAAAGCTAATCAGCTATTGACTCACTGGTAGACTGCAGCATTGTAGAATGGAAGGTCTTTTTGGGGGTGGGTGGGGTTTCCGATCAGTGGAATTGGTCTTGGTATTCCACTGTCATATCTGCTGATTGTGCACTGGGTCCCCTCACTAACGTGTAGCAGGCTGTCTTACAGTATCACCTTGCATCATGCAGTTTGACTTCCTCACATCTTTTCTTTTAACCTGCTGTAACCTAGTTACAGTCCCTTTCTTAGGCGAAAACCAGCAGAACAAAACACGAATCGATTCAAGCAGAAGTCAAAAAGTTTGATTCCTCAGAGTAAATTCAGTGAGAGGAGTCTTCCATCCTGGGGGAAAATCGCACCATGACAGATGAGCCAGTCTCCATTTCCATCACATCAGTTTGTCATATTCCAAAGGCAGCCTCCTCACGTCTAAGGAGTAATTTCACAAACCGCAGAAGACTGTTCAGAATATGAATGAGCGTCAGATGGAAGTAAAATAACGGGAGCTTTTCCGTAGGGACTGGGAAGGAGTCTGCTTCTTTGTTAAGACGGTTCCGAAGAGCCTGTCAGTGTCCTCATTTGCTTGGTGGGGTATTAGATGGTAAGGCTGTAGGTCTCTTCTAAATTAATGAATATAACTCAGTAACACTCAGTCATTACTCAGTAACTAAGTATGGTACCACTTTACAATAAGGCTACCTTTATAAAGTGTGTATGTATGGTTTCAAATTAGTTTATTCTTATTAATTAGGTCATAACATGAATAAAAGGCTGTCATGTTTTGTTTGCTACATAGTGAGCCAACCGTCATGTATACTGATCTCGCTGATTATGTATCTTACTTCATCATTTAGCATTACACATTGACATTATGCATGTCAACTTTGTTAGATATATAAAGTCACTATTTTCCTTTTTATTTATGTATCTTTGCTGCTTATTGATTATTTTAAGGTATTTACTGATGATCTAATTAATAATCATTAATAAACATTTTAAAACATTACAAAAGACTATCCTTATAAACGGATTATTATAGTGCTGCCCTAAGGATACTAAGTATACTAATATGAATAAAGTATTAATTAACTCTAGTAACCTCTATGATATTGCTCTGTGAATCTAATCCTGACTAATTAACCGTGTGATGAGGTTTTGAAGGCCCTGAAACAGCAGAGTCATAGTGATGCACCAATCATATTAAGTTCCCTTTTTTTCATATTCTTTCTCCCCATCTGCGCTTATTTTTCTTTACCTAAATTTGTCCGGTCTTCTTAGAGGTCTGTTGCCATTTATTTTGGAATTTCACCACACTAACATTTTATTTTTCAGCCTTATGTGCATAATAGAGTCTGCCCCATATATTGATTACCCGATGATATTGTCCAGTTGGAAGTAGGTTTCCATCCTCATATTTTTATGTATATTTTGGCTTTTGGAAATGGCAAATATCATTTCTAAATTTGAGTGGCGTGTGATTTGTTCCTTATTTTGCTAAGGAGCGGAGCGGCAGGTTTTGAAAAGCTGTGTTAAGGAAACGTTTGTATGAGCCAAATTAAACTGTAGTATAATTTTAGAGCTCTGAATTTTTAAAATAGAGATGTTTTTCCATTGGACAGTGACTATTCACATCTTAAAGCCCCTAGTGCTCATTCATGTAAGCTGTACGTATGGTGTGCTCTGTTAGTCAGTGTTATATTAGTTAAACCCACTTTAAATGACTGGGCTTATTTTTCTGAAGTCAGTGATAAATTCTAGGAGCAATATTTTGTCAAGGTGGTGCAGGCAAATGTGTAGAATCAAAACATTTTATTCATGACATTAAAATTAATCTTGACCTCAGAACTGAAAACAGTATGGAATTTGAAAATGTTTGTATCGGAATAGTGATTGAAAGTTAGTGTATGCTGTGTATGTAGTTAGGAGGCTGTATAAACTGATTGTAACATTGCGAAGCGAAGCACATCACTCAGTGCAAAATGAATATTTAAAAATAAAATAAAATGTAATAGTCCAGCTCTGTTGTATAAAATACAACTATACAAACCACTATTGTGTAAAACCAATGTGAATGATCAAAACTAAGCAACAAAGCTATAAAAAGTGAGAAGTAATTAACAGAAACCAAAACCATGAACTCTGGCTTGTCCCCACCCAGTGCTATTGGGATTGATATTCCAGCAGGTTGTCAGGCTTTATTGCTCTTTAAGATCAGTATCTGTGGGCTGCAAAATTTTCATATCGGCTGGTTCCTTACAGTTTTTTTTAACATACCAATTTACACAATTTGTTCTTCAAGAAAATGTTTATATACGAGAGCATAAGAAGCTTTAAGTATGTATCGGCTGTTATGGAAATTGGTTGAAGCCTTGATTTTTCTTTGCAGTGCATTCTCACATTTGTAGATGCGTATTTGATGGGAGCTTAATTCACATTCAGGGTTAGAAGAGAACCCAAGAGAATATTTTCCAGCTTGAGCTGTGAGAGGGTTTTCAGAAGTAATCACAATCAAACTCTGTTTGTACTTTAAAAGGAGCCCTGCCTATTCGAGGGAAAGGTTTCAGTTCGAGTTCTCATTTAGTATGCTCTTTGCAGCAGATGGGTTCCCTTCATTCTGGTGGAGAACTGAAGGCATGTTACAGTGAGGCACTTCGAGGTCCACTACTTTTGTCGGTCTTACAGTGGAATTAACGTCTGGCAGTGCTGGCGGCTCTCGTGTGACATTCCCAGAATGTCCGGCTAAATTAGGTGCAGCCGTGGCTTCTGTCATTTGTCCGAATGCTGGTTTTGTGCTGGCTGTAAGAGTTCAATGGGTCAGTTTAGTGAGGTTCCCGCTGCATGGGGCCTTAAACATGTCACTGCTTGGTCAGTCTGTCCACACAGCAACAGCACCGTCCTCCTAAAATAGTCCCTGAGCAGGAAATGGCCCATCGGTGTCGAATGTCGTCCAGCTCACAGTTCTGATCCTGCTGCGTCAGTGTAAACTCATAGCTCCCTCAAAAGTGACTCGAAAGCTTTGAACATGGCCCCTGCTAACTGCTTGTTAGCGGTCTTGTTAGCAGACCTGGTTGGCCTAATAGACTAGACTAGTCTTGGGCAATAAAGAGATACTAATAATGGTAATGATTTTTTATATCACGTCCTCTGCAGTGACTTCGTTCTCTTTTATCTTATTCATATTTTTGGTGACACTTAAGGCTTAAGTGCTCCATTTTGAACAAAGGCCAACAGCATTGTCCTCAAAATGTAGGTTTTTATTGACACTTTGCATTTTATTGATACTTTTATTGATACTTTGATTACAAAGCTGCACTATGTAATTTTGGGGATTTTTACTCTGTGGATTAATCTAATGATTGTGTGTTGAAAGAGTATTCAATGAAAACTAAGTCACCACTTGGCGAAGAACTGAGGATGTGAGTGAATGATCGACTGTTATCATATCTTAATCAGTGCTATGCTGAATTTGCATTTGAGGCCTAAACATTGAGGCTGACCTTTTTTTGAGCCAGTGCGCATGATCTTAATATGTAAAGACGTAAGATGTAGTCCGATGTTGTAACTCTTTCTCCTGACTTATTGTTCCAGTAATCCCCAATAGTGTTACAAAAAAACTTTTTAAGTTACTTAAAAATGTTAATAATTTTTAAAAATAAAATTAATAATTTTAAGTTTATACCATCTTGATAATAGGTGCCTTTCTATGTTACATGCGAATAAGCCTTGGCACATCTTTTTTTCATTATTTTTCCCTCCCATATCCGATCATACATTTTTGACTGTCACCCATTAATACCGATATTTAGTCTTTACAAACAAAACAGAAAAATCTATCATAAGATGGTTGGCTTTACTGTCCAGCACTAATCATGAGTAATTTGTGACCAGCAGAGGCTAACCATGCACAAAAGAGAGTTGTTGAAGGGCTAAGCAGATATATATCTAGTTCCATTGACTTGAACCTGAGCGTTTTGTGAATTTTAGTAGCTATGTTAAATCAAGGCAACTGCAAAATATGTGACAGTTGCTGGAAAGACATACCACTGTAAAGGCAAAGCCCATTTCCTGGCCTCTTCACTCAAACATGGTTTGATGAGCTAACACATCACAGTGTAGGATCTATAGAGCTTTGAGCTTGTTGATCCAGCTGGCTTGGCACTGTCCTGTAGTGGAACCTTTGATTTGATACTGTAGCCTCACATATGTCTGAAATCCAACGCCAGTTCCCCCAGACTGACCTACTGCTTCTCTCCGTTTGTGTGTCTGTCCAGATGGGCAAGTTGTCGAAGAACAAGAAGAAGAAGTTGAAGCGGAAAGCTAAGCGGCAGCAACGGTTGCTAGACGAGAGGTTGCAGGACCTGCAGAGGATGGAGGAGATGGATGGACTCGTGCCAGCAGAAGGTTCTGGAAACTCCCGGACGCTCTGGAGCCTCAGTGAAAATGGAGAGGAAACAGATGCACATGCACAGAGTGAGAAATGCACTCGTTAGCAGCCGGCAAAATACGAATATGTTGTTAAAACCACAGTTCAGCAAGAAAGAAGTGACTGTGTTGCCAGGTTTTGCAGATGCAAGATTCCTATGATCAGGTGTTCTTGCCCAAACCCAAAGGATAGCCATCAGGTTTTTCACAGTTTTCTCCCTAATTTATTCATATAGAGTTTCACCCGCTAACTAGATCACCCCATCACACAATGCTACCAAGCTGGGAGGGTGCGGGCTAGCATGTGCTTCCTCAGAGGCACAGGCATATCCTTTCAAGCCACAGATAATACATCATTGGACAGCTCAACTTGCTTGGAGCAAAACTTTCACTGACAGTTCTGTTCGTCAGCTAACAGATGCCCACGTTGGCTAGGGGAGAGGGAGAGGGAGAGCTATCCTGCCCATACAGAGTGACCACTATACTTCCAGGCACAGATGGCTGTTGCATCACCGGGGATCAAACTTGCTATCTCCAGACAAACGGGGCCAATGCTTAGATGGTTGCACCACTCAAGAGCCCAAGATGGTATTTTTCAAATGCAGATCAAGCCTGGTATTGGTTTTTATAGAAAAATGGCCAGATTTCCTGGTTATGAAGGTTTCATCAGAGAGATTTTCAAGGAGAATTGAAATGTGAATTACATTGGAATGCTCAACATGGTGGTTGAATCACAGGTAGTCCCACCCAGCAAGAAATAAGAGCCAATGATGTTGTTGGTGTAGGGGGAACAGTACCACTACCTTTTTGTGGAGATATGTGTGTATGTATGTGTGTATGCCTGTTATTTGAGCCAAAGACTATAAATTATTTATGGTTGGTCAGATTTTAAGACTAAATACAGCGTTTTGTCTCTCCTCATGGACGTTGAAAAGAAGCCTGGTTTTGTATGATAATACTGTTTAAAACTTCCCAGGATGTTAAGATTGCTGCAGAGTGGCTTTCCTTTAAGAACTATGTTGACATTAGGCTTCGATTATGTTGCCATTATTAGCCAGATTCATGCAAGATTTTGTAAGAAAAATCTTATGAAGGATCTAAAGACAAACACTAGGAGGTTAATAAGAATGGGCCTCATTCACCAGTGTCCTACTAGGTCTTTTCTTGAGTTTGTCATCAGCTTCGTGACAAGTTCTTAAAGTGCAGAACTGTTCACACCTTTGTGCTCTCGTGTGTGTAGATTCTCTTCTTACCTAAGATCAAATCCCAAATCCGAATGAAAACTGAGCGAGTTTTAAGGAGGCGTTTGTTCTTAAGAACACTTGGTGAATTAGGCCCAATGTTTTTAAATGTAGTTCTCAGGAAGTTCTCAGATATTCTCTTAAACAAGTTTATAGATGAAGCAGGCCAGCGCTCTCCGGATGTCTTCAGCTGCCCTGCAGCATTTTTGAAGACATGCTTGAAGACATGTGGCTTAATGTGTCTTGGAAGACAAACGTGTTGCCTCACAGATTGCTTGGTGTGTCATATGATAAGGGTGATATGTACAGAATATGGGGATTGAGGAGATTTTACATTTTACATGCAAACACTATGCTATTTAAATTCAGCAGTGTCCATGGGATTTCATTTTCTTAAAGCATACAAAATAATCACTTGTCAGCATTGTATGCCCTAAACACTGTCTCTTCTGTTTGTGTTAGTGAATGGTAATGGGTACTATCCACCGGGCATTAAGGGCAGTCCAGAGTCCGGCTCATACTGGCCTGAGGATGGCTGTAACGGTTTCGGACCACTGCGCTTCTCCAGCCCCGGATCAGCCCTGTCCGGAACGTCCAGCTCCATCCTGTCTGCTACCTCGGAGTCTGCACTTTCCACTCTGTCTGGATACTCCACAGAGAGAGACAGTCAGCGGTCACTCTTATCCCCTAACAGTCAGTTTCACTGGATTTTCATATCTTTTACATTGGCCTTCCTTGGTGTGAAAAACAGGTTTTTGCCTGTAATGATGTAACAATTTTCTTTTTTAAACTAGTGTTAAAAGCACATATTGAAACGCTGTTGGCCCACAAGTGATTTATACATGTGGAAAAGTAGCCAAAATCATTATGGACAGTGTATCTGTCTGCTTATTTGGACAAATTTTCATGCCCGTGTGTTTGTGTTATTCTCATGTCATCACATCTTTAGATAAATGTTTTTTTCTGCTTCCCATAGCTTTCAGTGCTGCAGATTTCCTGGTGAACCCTCTGGAACCTCAGAATGCAGATAAAATCTGCATCAAGATCGCAGACTTGGGCAACGCTTGCTGGGTGGTGGGTGCTCCCAGTTAATCTCATTCAGCTCCAATTCAAACTGAACTCTGTGACACAGTGAACAGTTCATAGCTAGGGGTCTGTGTTGCCACAAGTATTGCAGAATTGCATTGAGGCAGTATGAGTTTCTCATTAGGAGCTGAGATAACTTTAATGCTACAGTGCAGTGTTTCTCATCCCTTGTCCTGGAGGCACAATACCCTGCAATTTGTAGCTCTTTTCCTGTTTTAACACGCCCACTCAAATTCAATATTGGGCTGAATACGAGCTGATTAGTAGGATCAGGTTGGAAAAAACATCAGAACGTGCAGGGCAGTGGTTCTCCAGGACCAGGGTTGAGAAAGGTGCATTTGTCAAACTGGTCTTATACCAGTAGTTTTAGTGTCCCGTTGCTAAGCGCATACATGCAGAAAGGTTTCCTTTGTGTGAGCATGGTGATGTTTTCAGTAAGCAAAAAAGATTTCTGTTATTTGTTCTTTGTTTATTAACTGATGTAACCAGCCAACGTTAGCAGTGCTCAAAGCTTCTGAATAATCTTACCTTCCTGCTGGATTGTGCATCATAATTCAGACCTTGCTGCTGTTCTTTTCCCTGCAGCACAAGCACTTTACAGAAGACATTCAGACACGCCAGTACAGAGCGGTGGAGGTACTGATTGGGGCAGAGTACGGCCCCCCAGCAGATATCTGGAGCACAGCATGCATGGTGAGACTTCAGCTTCTCCCAGTGACGGAATGTGTCATAAGTGTCATGGTATGATGAAGTGTGCTTAGTATGTTAAACATTTCACTAACAAGGTAAAAAATGTATACATTTTTATTTCAGTTTGATTTAACCCCTTTCTGCATGCTGCCATGTGACCATTCCTCTGGTGGAAAGGAAATTGACTAAGCTGTTTTTTTATGATATTGTAAAATAAAAAAACTTTTAATTTCAAAATATAAATAAAAATGACATGTAAATATTACCAGGCTGAAATGTAAACTGGTTACTGTGAAAAGTGGCTAAAATACCCTGAATACACAAGTGTGATGAACTGTTTACACAGTAGTGGACAATAAAAACAAACACAGCAATCTTCTTTTATTCAAACACTTGAAGTTGGCATAATAATTTGATTTGAACAAAATTAGCCATACTATTGCTTATTATTGTAAATGATTATAATCCTTTAACATTTTTGCATCTATGAATTGCCACATTCAGATCAGACGACTGAGGGCTGCTGCTGCCTTTATTCAGACTCAGTGCTGCAGTCAGTGAATGGTGTTAGTCAGCAGTGGTACTAATGGTGATGCCATGTTTTTAGGCATTCGAGCTGGCCACAGGAGACTATCTGTTTGAGCCTCATTCAGGGGAAGACTACACTCGAGATGAAGGTCAGTGCTGTTTTTCTTTATATTGCTTGCTACTGATCGTTCTCCCTTTTTCTCAGTCATTGCTGGAGACCCTAGATGTATGAGCTGCTATTGAGGACTTGTGTGTTGTTTATTTATAGATCACTTGGCTCATGTCATTGAGCTCCTGGGCCCCATTCCTACTCATTTTGCTCTCTCTGGAAGATACTCAAGAGAGTACTTCAACCGCAGAGGTAAGGCGAAATAATGCAGAAAGTTATTGCTTTACAGAGATAAAAGTTAGATAAAGTTATATGTGCTGGTCACAAACGGTGGCAGTCTCTGCTGTGTGGTGGAGCTGTCCAGCTGATCGTCCATGTTGTGTTTGACACTTGTTTTGAGAGACATTTGAGGAGGAGAAGGGAAGGATGTGAAGAGTTTCTTTCCAAAATCCTGTGTGTGTTATCAACAAGTTGACTGTAGCCTCTTAAACTCCTGGGACCCACTGGTAGTTCCAAAATGCACTTTGTCATATTCTTATTCTTTCATTTTTACTATTTGGTCATGTAAATTCAGGTGGACAAACCCAAATTTACCCTGGAGAATGAGGTTAATGCGTTTCCAAAGTAAGCCTTGTATTTAACCTCTGAATCCAGAGTCTGTCCCAACGAGTAGCCATTCGTCAATTCATGTTTGCCGAAATTTAGAACAGTTAAAGGGTCTGAAATGTATGTTAATGTTTGCTACAGTCTAGTTTAAATTAAAGGCTTCATGGGGATAAACATAGTGTTGGAGTTGAGTTTAAAAGGGCAGAACACCTAAATAAGCTAATGAAAGAGGGTTTATTGACACTGAAGGAACATGTGAGGAAAGCTAATGGCTGTGAGATCACAGCTTCACTCAGGATATTATTAGTTCAAAAACAAGTCTGGGGAAGATCCCCTATTAGCGAAGCTCTTATTGCGGACTGTGACTAAAGCAGCAGGTCTGCTCGTGTATGTGCGGCTCTCTCGTTTCTAACCTGCGTCTGCTGGAGAGGTTTCGTGTGTCTAACTCCAGTGATCACCTGTTCCATCTGTGAGCAGCCCACAGTGCTTCATAAATCACGAGATGTCTAGAAAATATGCCCGAGTACGTTTGCCCACTCTACATGGCTGGATAAAACCGGTTCAATGACATTTGTGTGACGTGCTGTTCTACCACTGGCTAGTCAAAGCTGTGTCAATATTTGGCTGATTGTCATCCTTCCTTAATGGAATCTGCAGTGATTAGGCAGCACTCGGTTCTATGATGATGATGATGATGCAGATTTAATTCTCATACTAGTCTCTTACAATAAACATTACAAAATTACAAGAAACAGCCTGATGGATGCGGCCATTTGTATGTGCCGTTTTGCCAAATATTAAACCTGTTACATTTTAAAGGAGTCCTAGTTTATCTTTTGTCTATGCAGTACTTTGGAAGTACTTGGAGACGCTGTACATGTTTTATTGTGCAAGTAACTTAAAAAAAAAGAAAAGAAAAGAAAAACTAGAATACCATAATTATAGTAAATACTGCCTGACAATTAAAACTGGTTGGCCAATAATTACTCATTTATTTGGTTACAGCTTCGTCACCACTTTGACCTCTTGATGGAGCAACGTCTTAGGTGGTTGTGACGCTGGGGAACCCAACATGGATCACCACATATTTAAATAGGGGTTGATCCAGGTTGGGTTGCCCACCATAATGATTAAAAGACCAAAAAAAATGATAATGTCCCCAAGTCGAACCTTTACTTCAAGAAAATGATTATACATTTTTTAAATAAAGAAAACTAAACAAAAATCAGACGTCAGTGAAGCACTGCTTAGCTCAGGGATCAGCAACTCAAATGTTAAGAAGACCCCGTTTGTTCTATTCAACAAAAATCAAACCACCTTGGGAGCCACATTTGTCTGTTTTGTTGAAAAGTTTTACCATCTTGGCTGTAGGTGTCTCAGTTTGGGCTAATGTGCTAGTAATTTCCCTCTGGGATCAATAAAGGATTCTGATTCTGATTCAGACTAAAAATATAATATAAACGCAAACAGGGACTTGCTTTGCTCTGCTTTAGCTCCACTCTAGCTGCTTTTCTTGCGTCGCTGACAGGAAACTTTGTGTTAAGAAGACTGTAACCGCTGTACCATTTGAAGTGGAATGGGAAAACATGAAAGAGCAGCTGGCAAATGAAGCTGAAGTCAGCTGGGCGACTTTTAGTTGTTTGGCAGTTCCTCATTGTTCGTCTTATAATTATCTTTCTTTTCTTTGACCTTTTGTTAGTTACTAGCTAGGCGAGTTGTCTGCGTTGCTGCGGCGACCAGTCTGTACTGTGTTTAAAATGTCTTACCTTTACTGTGGAGTCACCTGAATGACAGGCCTGTTGATTTACAGGACTTTTTGGCCACAGTCCTCAGAGATGCTCTTTCGTGCAGAGCTGTTGCGAGTATATGCTGCAACAGGACAGAGTGGATATAAATGTCTGTCTTTCTCTCCAGGTGAACTGCGGCACATCAGTAATCTGAAGCCGTGGGGTCTGTTTGAGGTGCTGCTGGAGAAGTACGAGTGGCCGCTGGAGCAGGCGGCTCAGTTCAGTGACTTCCTCCTCACCATGCTGGAGTTTGTGCCAGAGAAACGAGCTACTGCAGCAGAATGCCTGCAGCACCCCTGGATCAGCTCCTAACACACACACCCACACTTTTGAAACCACTCACTCACTCTTAGTGCAGTTTGCGTCTTGAAGGTCAGCTTGGTAGCCTGCCCACAGGTACACACTCACTCTTCAGAATGTATCGTCAGTATTAAAGCAAGACTGAAAAAACAGTACTCTGAGCACACATTATTCTTAGCTAGAACCTCAAATCTACGATTTTTTTATATATAATATATATATTTAAAGAAGCTTTGATCTTTGCTCTCTACATGGTGGAGATGTCTGTAGTCTGTTGACGGTTTTCATTGTATGGTCATCTCAATGTGTAGGATGGTCACATGTTTATATGTTACAATAGTGCCTTGACATGCCCTGAATTAAAAACAAAAAACAGTGGAGGAAAAGAATAAAAAAAGAAGCCTTCACTTTTTATATTTGTTCGCCGTGTGAGGAATGCTTGTTGTTTGTGAACATACAGCACTATAAAGACTTGACAGAATAAAGACATGAACTATTGAACCCGTGTACTACTGACAAATAAATCACTCTGAATCAACCGGGCAGTGTTTGTTTCTGAGAGGTATAAATATGAAAGGTTTTGAAACATTTTATACATTATATTGCTTTTAATAATCGTTAATTTAATAAACACGCAACAGTGTGAGACTTTAACTCGCATTTAATTTTAGTTTGTTACAGTGATCATGTAGGCACCTCACCAAACAGGTCAGTTTGTTTATTTCAGTCCTATTCCTTTCATTGACGCTCATGTTCAGATGAGACTCAGCTGCAATTATTGCACAGGCGTTTGCACAAACCTGGAGTCGCTTAAGTGCATGTTGTCGCAAAAGGGGGGGGGGGGGGGGCACACCACCAAAGCACAAATTTTGAAATTAAGATGCTACTTTTCACTCAAATTGTCACATGGTTAATATGTCATTTTAAAAAATGTATTAAAGTAGAAGAAGCAGAGGTTTGCAGCCCCCTGCACCTACACTAACAAACAACCGTACTATACTCAAAATAGTTTGACCATGAATGTTTTAATAAAAAGGGCATTACAGTGTACACAGCCTTCCTTAAAAACAGCAGCAGCTGTGGTCCTCACCAATACAGCTTTCTGCAGACAGGCACGGGTGCATCATGTAGAACCTACTATGACCACAGGGGGGCCCTGTACACCTATAACAACAGTCATGAGTCCACAGGCCAACTTCTGAAGGCAGGCTGTAGAAAATTATTGAGGACCCATCTGCCACATCTTACTAATACCATCTGTTAAACAAATGTTTAACCAACTGTACCGAATTCAAAAACACTATAACAAGTTAAACTTACAGTAAAAGCTGGCTGTAGCAGCCTGGATTTATAAACCGCCGACAGAATGCACGACCGTCTATGAGCGCTGTTTAAACCTGTTATTCACAACACGCAGGACGATAGTCTCACATAACCAGATGTGACTTTTCCAGCACCGGAAAAGGAGCTTTTTTTTTTCTGTCCATATACCAGCAAGAAGCTTCACTGGGCCATCAGATTCCTATACATAGATAAATGTTTCAGTCAACTGCAAAAGCAAATGCTTTTTTTTTTAGTTTTACTCCCATGAGTCCATTCAGACACAGCACCTCTAAACAGTGTGAACAGCTCACCTGTGGCGCTGTGCACAGTCTGAGAGTCACAGGCTCTCTGAGGTTTGTAAGCCTATAATGCGCATGTCTGCAGCTCTGGTCACTTTTTCCTGCGCACGACCGTCCAGCCATCGTCCTCTTCCTCAGTAGCCGTAGCTGAAGGAGGCTGCTGGTCTTTCACCGCTGCACTGCTAACCGACGCTCCTGCTCCAGCCTCATCATATTCCATAGACTGAACAGAAAAAGATGAGTGCATTTAATCAGCAGCTCTTTTTATTTAATAAGCTTTTATTAAATGCTGAATTATCACTTGAAAGATTTTCTTCCCAATATTATAAACACAATGAGCCAGATTCAGCTCACTGGTGTGAGCATGTAGATCAACACAAAGGTGAAAAAAGGAGATAACACGTAAAAAAGGCAGAACAAGCCAAAGCTGAAGTTCCATTTCCCAACTAGTTGCATTACATGTTTATTTCATTATATTTTCATTTAGTGATGTGCTTTAAACTTAAAAAGCCAGGCCTTGTTTACCAACTTTCCATTCTGTTACATAAACCCTGCTGAATTTACGAAATGTCAGCTGGACAAACCTCTTCGTCATCCCCGCTCTCCTCTTCCTCCTCTGTAGGTGCCTTCACAGGTGTGACCTTTGCCCTCCCTGTGGCCCTTTTAAGCTCCAGCTGGTGGATGTGCTCTCTGACCTCGGCCAGTTTCCCCTGCTGACACTGCTGAAACATCACACACACCTTCTGCGCCACCTGAATCGGACACAGAGCCAGCTTCTGAGTCTAAACGGTCACTGTATGGACTCAAGAAATAAACACTGTAGAAACTGTCAAGAATGTAGTATCAACTGACTAATAAAGAACAATGCTGCTCATGTCATTTGACAGCATTCTGCACTTTTGTCTCTCATCAGCTGGACGTGAGTTGGACAGGACTATAGTGGAAGACGCAGACATAAAACAATCCAATAAACCAATGAGAATTAGATTTTTTTGTCAGTGCATCCTCACCACAGCCCCCACAACTAACAAGCTGGCATTTTATAAAACACACAACTGTGCTCAAATAACTAACACACAGCTTTAATTTAAATAATAATAATAATAATAATAATACACTGTGCCCACATTATGAACGATCAGTTTTATAATTTCACAAGTCAAACGGCTTTGGAGAGCAGCGTGCTGATGAAGCTATTCCTCCTCTCTCTAAATGTGTGCAGTGCGCACCACCTCTCATTATGTCAGCATAATTTGTTTGGTAACTAGTCTAGAAACTTAGCAAACCAATTCTGCTTAAATGACTTAACTGTTGTAGCCCTCAAGCAACAGCGCTACACTTCAGCAAAAGCTATCAGCACTTAGAAGACCGACCAGATCCTCACATTCAGTTACGCCTGACACTCACTGTGGTTACTGCAGTCACTCCTGTTTGAATGTAGCTTTACTTAAGTAACGTGACATTTCACATAAAGTCTGAGTTCTGCCAGAAAATAAAAGCTTACAAAAAAACAGAAAACAGGCCACTACTGTGGGGTTGTTGACGCTGCTGTGGTGGTGCCACTGTCACTGAAAAACTTTTTATATTTATTAATATATATATATATATATATATACACACACACACGACTCTACGCATCATGAAAGTACTTGTTTTTTGAAAAGCATCACTGATAACTGCTGGTAAGAATTCACTTCCGTTACTAAAAAAGTATCAGACCTGTGGCAAACTGCCGTCATCTACCACAGTGTCAAACTCGTTGTTCATCAGATCAGACAGAAAGTCCTCCACTTCATGCTGTTCGAGGTCACCTGTGAACAAATTTAACACATCCATATTACACACCAACAAGCTGAAAGCAATTACTGCGCTGTAATCTCTCACTACTGTCAGAAGAAAACCTCATATCTCCATTTTTGTCGTTTTTCAGTTTTTGACCTTTTGAAAATGCCTGCAGTTCTTTACATTGTGTGTAAATTTCATGATGAATGGATCAAAAGAAACGGCCCAAAATGACTTGGCAAAATGTCTGGTTACACAGACTTACATTAAAAGTACAGTAGGTTCATTCCTTCTCCTGTAAAGTTACCATTTTGGAGATATGAGGTTTTATACCGACAGCAGCGATATATGTAACCAAAAAGAAAAGCTATGGATGTTTCCATTAAAGTCACAGTGGAAAGAAAAGCTATGATTTAACATCACTTACTGTTGTCACAAAAATACTGCTGAACAGCATCAACCATCCACTCCGCCTTCTGCTGACTGTACACTCCTCCAAATCCATTATCTACCGCTATCTAAAATGACAAAGCATTCACGCTGAAGCAGATAGACACTCTTACAGACATCATCAACAGATTTCTTATCTTTTGACTTCAGAATAGCACCAAGAATATTTGTTATCCTTCAAAAATGGTCTTTTGGTGGTGCTTGCATCTAAGATTGCTCATATGAATACACTTCTCTTAAAACAATGGATTAAAATGTTTGTAAACCCATATCTTTAAACCCACATCCTGCATTTTCTTGTATTCCACGCATTATACTTGCATGATTTCATGCACCAAAAGGTTTTTACATCATTTTCCAACCTCTTTATCCCTTAGAATTAAGCAGGCTGTTTGACTGTGCCTTTAAGATTGATATATGTTAATACAACAGAGCTGATTGGCTGCCCTGAAATAAGCCTTATTTGGAAAGCAGTCTGGCTGAAACACTCCTTATAACTTCAGCATAAATCGGCGGAGCTAAATAATTTACATATATTAGGACGTTTGTAACGGTTATCCTTAATATTGAGGTTGAAATGGTCATGAAAAGGAAGGAGGAATGGTTTTTGGTGCATAAAACCACACAAATGTTTTTTGTGGACATGTGAGCGAAATAAAATACCAGGAAAATACAGGATACAGGCCCTTTACGCTCTTTGAACACTGCATTTAAACATCCGTACGGACTTTGTGTAACAGCTCATTTCGCTCCGGCCGGCTGTATGTACAGGCGGGTAATCCAGGTCCAAAAGGAAAAACCCTCCCCAGGGTTTTGTGCCAACTGCCGGAACAGCATCGCTGCTGGTTTGAGCAAATTAGAGAGGTCAAGCAGTTGGAACAAAATCCTGGGGACGGATTTACTTTCTGGACCTGGATTCCGCGCCGCTGGCTGTAACGGCGAAACCCGGATTCCAGCGAGTGTAAACAATGGGAAAACCTGAAGTTGTTCAACAGTGCGCACTACATGCGCAATGCTAGGCATCGTCATGAACACGGACAACAAACGCTGACATTTCTCACAGCTTTATTCGAGCCAACAACTGTGATGTTCGCAATGTTTATACAGCGGCGTAAAAATGAGACTATATTAAAATGTGCGATTTGTTAATTCAGCGCTCAGTCTCCACTCCGTGCGGTTTATCGGAACCTTTCGTCTCTCTTGCGCATGGCGGACAACACAAAGAGCAAAAGGCGGCGTTTACGCCCTCGCGCCGCGTTTACTGACCAGCGAGCCGAAAACACGCGGCTGGCCAGCGTCGCCCTGCGCAGCTGCGGGCACCTGGAGCAGCTTTATCCAGTGTCCGACACACGACGAGCTCGGCATAAACGCGCTGCCGGCAGAATCAACTCTTTACTGTGGTCTCTAACAAAGCGGCTCCAAGCTAAAGCGGCTAACGCTAGCATCCGGTTAAACCCCGAAATCACCGCTGTAGCTCGGGCTTCTTTCGCTGAACGCGCGTAGCCGAGTCGTGCTGAGCTGCTGCTCGCTGTGCTGTTTCGCTCCTCACCTGTAAAACCGGCCAACTGCTTAAAACGGCGCCCACTGCCTCCGTAAACAGCGCGCATGTGGACGAGACCCGCGCCGCCATCTTCACCCACACAGAGCCAACACGTCGAGCGCAGATCTCCACCGCTGAGGTGCGGGAACCAGGGAAAAGAATCGATACCAGATTCAAATGTCAGACCTGACAGCACGTTTGAAAGAAAGCGAAATAAATAAATAAACTAAAGTCTAGAAAGGAAGACGGGCAGAGAGAAAGAAACATAGGCATAAAAAAAGAAAAGAGAGAAAACAAAATTCTATTTTTTTTCCAAAAGCAGCCTGTTTGAATTTCTGTGATGTCGTGAAAAACAGTTTCAGTGCACCCCACGTGGACAAAGGCATTGGGACACCTACACATTACACCTACGGCAGCTTTCATAACATCCCACTCTAAATCCATAGGCATTAATATGGAATTGCTCCCCCTTTGCAGCTACAGCAGCTTCCCCTCTTCTGGCTTGGTGCTTGATTTCACACACATGTGGCAACGGGACTAAATGAAACACCTGAATTGAACGATTAAGAAGTGTGTCCCAATACATTTGGCCATATAGTGTATCAGTATGTTTAGATACCCCACGACCCAGAAGGATAAGTGGTTTAGATGATGTGTCTGTGTGACTGTATACACTATATTGCCAAAAGTATTCAGTCACTCATCCAAATCATTGAATTCAGGTGTTCCAATCACGTCCATGGCCACAGGTGTATAAAGCCGAGCCCCTAGGCCTGCAGACTGCTTCTACAGACATTAGTGAAAGAATGGGTCGCTCTCAGGAGCTCAGTGAATTCCAGCGTGGTACCGTGATCGGACGCCACCTGTGCAACACGTCCGTTGTGAAATTTCCTCACTACTAAATATTCCACAGTCAACTGTCAGTGGTATAACAAAGTGGAAGTGAATGGGAACGACAGCACCTCAGCCACGAAGTGGTCGGCCACGGAAAATGACAGAGCGGGGTCAGCGGATGCTGAGGCGCATAGTGCGCAGAGGTCACCAACTTTCTGCAGAGTCAGTCACTACAGACCTCCAAACTTCATGTGGCCTTCAGATCAGCTGAAGAACAGCGTAGAGAGCTTCATGGAATGGGTTTCCATGGCCGAGCAGCTGCATCCAAGTCTTACATCACCAAGCACAGTGCAAAGTGTGGAATGCAGCGGTGTAAAGCGCCACCACTGGACTCTAGAGCAGTGGAGACGTGTTCTCTGGAGTAAACACACTCTAAACCCTTGTGGAAAGCCTTCCCAGAAGAGTTGAAGCTGTTATAGCTGCAAAGGGTGGGCCGACATCATATGAACCCCTCTGGATTATGAATGGGATGTCACTCAAGTTCATATGTGTGTGAAGGCCGATGAGCGAATACTTTAGGAAATACAGCGTATGTCGATGGACACTAGTTTAGCCCCACCCATCCACTCTGACGTTATAAGCAACATTTCAGTTCAGCTGCTTCTGAATGATGTAGAACACAGGGCAGCCAATCAGCTCTGTTGTTTTTTACATAAATCAGACTTCATACTTAAGATTAAAGAGGAGCTGTAAAGTCATGTACAAATGATTTTTTGGTCACATAAATCCAAACAATAATCAGAGAAAAAAACAATTTTAAACAGTTTTACGCAAAAGTTTAAGTTCTCCGATCACATCTTTAGCTGATTGTCTAAGTGAGAATAAGTGAGCACACCCTCTACAGAGAACACACTACCGCACATTTCAATGCACTATTACTGTGTACTTGCTAAATTTAGTATATTGAGGAAAAAATAACACAAAATGTGGCCTGTGCAAAAGTTATGGCACATTTTGTATTGTATTTTGTATATTAAACTCATCAAGTAAACATTTTGTGCTACAATTGGCAAAAAATGGCATTTTTAAGGTTTATTTACTGTAAAGGATGATTTAACTTATTTTCACCAGGGGGCACGACTGAAAGAAAGACACAGAACAGAAATCACCAGAAAGTCACTGGACTCTGACACAAAATAAATGAAGATTAAGTGATATAATAATAATAATCAGAAAGGAATATATCTTTATTGAACTATATATATATATATATATATACTTTTTTTAAATACAATGAAAGAACATAATTGTACATTTACTGGAGATTTCTCTTAACATATCTGGATTGTAAGTATGTGGTTTCATCATAACAGCGACTTGTGTTTCGTAGTGAAACTGGCTTATTAGAATAAAAAACACAAAAGCAAAGTATCAGCGTTTTGGTTATCCTGGAAGATTTTGGACTGACTCATGCAAGGTTTGATCACTTTGGTATGGACCGATAATAAAAAGCTAAAGGCAGTCAACAAACCAAGCTGCTGCACAAAACACACTGAGGCGCAAATATTCATATTGCAGTCATCTCAGGAATTATTCATTATAGTCATTATATCAATTAACACAGTAGATGATCAAACTAGTGGACGAGTCACTTTGAATGGTGGAAAAAAGTGTTGCTTGCTCATGAAGGTGGGATGTTCAAAGAGGGGGAAAAAGAGATTCTTAATAAAATGGAATTCATAATGAATTTCTTCAGATGCGGATGTGTTCCCGCGCTCCCGGCTGCAGGAATGGCATTGTTTGTGTGTTTGTTAGGTCTGGAGACAGAACAGCAGAAAATGCATCATATAATAAACATTTAAAAGGAAGGCGTTTCTCTTAGAAACAGTTCTGATCAGCCTGGCAGATTCATATACATATTTAATGTGCACTTTGATTGTTGTTGTTGCTGCCGCCACAAATCTGACTGATGCCACAAAACCTTAAAACATGTGCTTAATGGTGGATCTGACTGAAGTAACAGGATATAAATGAAAAAGCTTGTGCTGGATTGGTGAGGCGTCTTCTAGATGGTCTGAAGTCAGGCCTGCTTCAGAAATCTAAGACCATGGCTTATTGACCTCATCTCTACTGGCCGCATCTGTAGCATATAATGGATTACAATGGACAATGTGTTTAATGCAGAGCAGGAAAACAACAAACAGCTGCTGATTACAATAGAAGCCAATGTGGTGGCAGATGCTGCATTTTATTCTAAATTTCACTATATTTCACTATCCTTGGTCAAACTACATTTTCTAAGTGAAAATAAATGAACACATCCTCTACAGAGAACACATTCACAGATGCATTCATTCAGCAAATCTTAGTGCACATATCAAATATCTACATGTCGCTGTTGTTGGAAGAAAACCTCATACCTCCAAAATAGTAGCTTTACAGGAGGAGGAAAAAACCTTTACTTTTAATGTAAGTCAATGGAACCAGACCCCCGCCCCCCCTTTTAGTCCATTCATATTTGCTAAGTTTAACATATTGGCAAAAAAGTTAAATAAAAAAATAAGAGTGCATTAAAATGTGCTCTCTGAAGAAAACTTATTTTCCACCTAGAAAATCAACAAAATGTCATTTGACCAGGGGTGCCTAAACTTTTGCACACCGCTGTGTCTTTCAATTTAACTCCCTTGTTTTCTGTTCTTTTCGAAATAAAGACGATTGTCCGCAGTTCTAGACCACATGCTATAAATGCAAACTGTAAAACTGAATTTTCTTTTAATATATGCAAATTTATGCAAGAATGTAAATCACGGTAATAGGAAGCTCGGTTGATGAAAATGAATATGCTTTTACAACTTATTGTACAGTACAAAACCCAGAGAGCACCCTTCATTTATTTCATTTCCAGTCAGAACGGCCATGAAGTACAGGTTATTCATTTTTCCGCATCAGGAAAAGAAAAAAAAAAAAAACGGAGAAACAAGTGAACAAGTAACAGCAGCTCTTTACCTCTATTACAGCCTCCACTCTTTTCAGGACACTCTGAGTTTCTCAAAGAATCTGCAGACACACCTCCAAAGTTCAGTCTTAGAAGCTGGTTGAAGGATGGACAGAAACACCTGTGGATGTTTTCAGATCTGAAGCAGCTTGATTCTCTCTCTCTCTCTCTCTCTCTCTCTCTCTCTCTCTCTCTCTCTGATGAAAGCTTTAACGCTTTTTTGCTGTTTATCTGATGGGGGCAGTTTTGGTGTCTGTCAGGTCTTCCTTCCATTTTTCTCCTGAAGAATTAGTACTTAATGACCATTTTGACTGGAAATGAAATAAATATAGGGGCTCTCTGACTTCTGCACAGTGCTGTACGCCTAAGATCGACTGAGATTCCTCATAAAGAATGAAAATGACTAAAGATAATGGAGACGAAATCAAGGAGTCCTACAGCACAGTGTACACGTTAATTAAACCAGCCTAACAGGTAGAAACTGAATGCAAGAGTCTGTACATTCAAGAGTGTGATCCTGATCGGTTAAACAACAAATAAAGGAATGAATGAATGAATGAAGGAAGGAATAAATAAATAAATAAATAAGAGAACAAACGTCAGGTTTGGGCCAATGATTGTATTGCCTGAAAACAGAATTCACATTTTGTTCCTCCTGCCACAAAAACACGTCCAGGTGGGGCTTGTGCGGGTCCGTGCGGACGTCACGGAGAAAAAGGCTCCTCATAAAAACGTTCTGCAGTCAGACAGGTCGTGTGGAGATAACAGTCAGACATGTTTTCTGCATTGTCCTTAGGAAGGGACGGTGAACAAAGGGACAAACAGCAATACAAGGTTTTTCCACAAAGCTCCAACCCACACATGCTTCACTTTGGTGGAGGGATGGACTATTGCCATAGCAAGAACACAGAAATCCATGATAAATAAACCAAGAAAGGTATTTAGCATTCCCTTTACATCGCCATTCAGTTTCTGAGGGGGTTATGCATCCACCACATTGGGTGGACAGACATGGCGCCTGTCCACAGCTGCATAAATAACCAGAATCCTGTTTCAGAATGGGTTTAAGGGTGATGTGCATTTACAGTGGCTATTGCTTTGCTTTCTCATGTTTCTCTGCCATTTTAAATGTACATCTTTATACATCAGTGGACTACACGCATCAGCACCTCCCACACTCATTTACACATACATAAAGGAAAGCTAAAAGAGAGAAGTGCTCCAAATTAAAGGGGAATCCTGCTGATTTGTCAAAATTCTGCAATAATGAAATGGTTAAAAGGTAAACAGTCATTCAGAGTGGTCTGGCGTGAGACGCTCCGTTGAGATGAGTTGTTCATTGCTGATAAGATTTTCCAACTTTTTTCTAGAAATTTTTTGTTTGAAGTATTTTTATCGAGTAGAATTATCTACATTGGCAGATAATTTTGCTTGTTTGAAGAAATGTGCTTGAAACCAGCAAAATGATCTGCCAGTATAGCAAGAACATTTTATTTAATAAAATGACCTAAAACAAGTTTAAAAATAAGATAGATAACCTTACAATAAGCACACAATCATCTCAAAGTGGGAGATGTTGGCTATATTGACCAGATTTAAGATCATTTCACATGACAATGTAAGATTTTTTGCAGTGTAAAGAAACAGTGACTGGTGGTAGGAACCAGACGTCTGGCACTAAATGGCACCTGACAGAAAGTTTTGATGCGAGATGAAATGGTTACAAATAATCTGATGCCTGAGACGTTTTATGATAGAAGGTTTTGGCCTAAAGCACATCTGTTTAAAATCTAGTCATGGTGGAGGTACATGCAGGGTGTTCTAAGGAAAACTACATATACCACTATTTTATCATGATCAGCATTACATACTAACATGAATAACATGAATATGTATAGGTTCAATGGCCATGGATAGTAAATAACATGGCTTGGGCAACATATCACTGTTGGAAGAAAACTCTGTAGCTCCCAAATGGTAACTTCACTTTTAATGTAAGTCAATGGAACCAGACCCCCCCACCCATGTTTTAGTCCATTCACCATGAAATTTACAAACAATGTAAAAAGATAAAAGGTATTTTTTCAAAGTATGTCAAAAACTGGAAAAAAAAAAACCCATCAAAAATGGGGATACAAGGTTTTCCTCCAACAACAGCGACATGCATCACCACCACTGTAAAGACCTTGTGGGTAAGTTTCTCTACATTGAATCATTTCACCTTCAACCACTCTGAATGACTTTACTGAAATCTCAAATCACCGAATTATGCCAAAAATCTTGAAAAATTGGTGGAATTCCCCCTTAAGAGGGACCAACCCGTGGCTCTTTAAACCATACTGAAAAGTAAACTAAAAAAAGATTTAATAATAATAATAACAATAATACTGATCAAGTGTCTGCTAGCATGAAAATGCCCCTTTAAAAAGGCCAAATTGTACAAAAGAAACATCAAAAGCATAAACCCACACTGAAAACTGTATGACAATCCGTTATTACTGGCTCAGAGCGCGCCTCCGTGTAGAAAAAGGGATCTCAGCAACACTTCTATTAAAATCTCATGTACTGGGCTCCATATGAAGGCAATAAAAACAAGCCTTAGAAATCTGTGCACAACAAATCTGACTATAGATCTCGCAGTTTTTAATCACAAACACATAAATCCACGGCGGGGGGGTCAATCTACAGAAGGTTCCAGTATAAATCCTCGCTTATTGCGCAGTTTTATGGTTATTGCAGGACAGGAGGTGAGATTCTCATAAGCCACTGAAAGCCACTTTAGCCCTTCCACAGAACCCACACTGCAGACAGAAGCTTTAAACTGAAAGAGCCACTTTCACGGTCTTTAGAATCAAGAACGAAGAAACGAGCGAAAAAACAAAGAAACCATCAAAAGCGAGTATCTGAACCGTGTAGGTCTACTGGACTATGCAGATGTTCCTCATTAAAAATATGAGAACACAAAAACAACAGCATCAATGACAACTATAACCAAAAAAGACAGAAAAAAAAATCTCATATTCTTTAAAAATTACGTCAACAAAGGGAGGTTCCTCTCATTGCACTGTCCACTGCTCTGATCTGAAAACAAAAAACAGTCTAAGGCTATTTACAATGTACTGTATACAATGTATACAGTCTTCCACTTCATTACACAAAACACTACCCTTAATGAAATCTCTCATACACTCACTCACACACACAGGCTGAATAATCTCCAAAGGGGCTAGGTGGGGGTACAACCTATTGGACAAACCAAACTTGCAAGACCAAAAAAAATCCACTGTAATATTACAGTCAGTGGTGCTAAACAGATGCACAGCAGGTGGTATTACAGGGAAAATTTGTCCCAAAATTACCATGGGTGCTAATAAATTTGTATGAACTATTAACCCATGACTTTTAGTAAGATCTGGCAGTGTAAGGGAGTTTGATGTGCAGTGGGTTCAGCGTGGTGGGACAGCGACACAGGGTAGAGCTTTGCTACCCGACCTGAAAAAATATCAGGTTTTGGGCCAGGGTCATTTTTGTTCATACAAATCGGGCTCAGGCTATTTTTTTTCATTATTATGGTACACTATATAGCCAAAAGTATGTGGACACCTAATTATTAATTAATTGTTGAGTTCAAGGGTTTCAGCCACACCTATTGCTAACAGGTGGATAAAAAGCCATGAGCTCTCCAAACACTGGCAGTAGAATGCGTTAATAGAAAGTAAAAAGCAGTGGACCACCCAAATAATGTAGCAGTGCATAATAAGTCTTCTGCTGCATCATTCCAAACTGCTTCTGCAAGCAACATCAGCACAAGAACTGTGCTTCAGGAGTTTTGTGAAATGGATTTTCATGGCCTGCCCACAAGCCTATGGTCACTACGTGCAACGCTAAGTGTCGGCTGGAGTTGTGTAAAGCGCGTTGCCGACTGGACTCTTGGGCAGCGGAGACATGTTTTCTGGAGGGATGAATCACACTTCACTATCTGGCAGTCTAATGGATGAATCTGGGTTAGGTAGAAGGCAGGAATACACTACGCCTACACCAGAAGCAAAGTTTAGTGGAGAAGAAATAATGGTCTGGGGCTGTTTTCCAGGGTCTGGGACCCTTAGTTCCTACAGAGAGTACGTCAACCCCACTGAACAACTTAGGGATGAATTTAGAACATTAAATGGAGGCTATCATAAATGAAAAGACAGGTAACACCATATAAATAGCCATGGTTTTAGAATGGGACGTCCACTTACTTTTGGCCACATTGAGTGACAAGTGAGGTTATTTTTTTCCAAAAAATATGTAACCCTATTACAGTTTGAGAGAAATAAAAAATCTCTGCAGAGCAGAAAGGTACACTAAGGTGGTGTAAGGCAAAATAGCCCATATCGATTCCCATTACAGTTTGAGAGGAGTAATTAGTCATACGTATTGTATGATGCTTTTTGAGTAACTACCTACTAGTATTTTGTCCATACTGTGCAGCCCTAGTGTAAATCCACATCAGCTGAAGCTGTAGAGGGCAAGTGCACACAGCAGACCACTGAAAACAGCTGCCCTGCTAATAAGAGAACATCATTTTACACAAATATTTGAGGTCTCTACAAGCAAAAAAAAGCTTCATATCCTGAGCTCTACATCAACTGACTGGTTTAACAGCCACAACACCACCCTATGGCCATCACTCATACTTCTCCTCTTACTGCAAAACACTGGCTTATAAGGCGTAATTCCACTTTTTGTCTCATTAATCAGATGTAAACAGTCAATCGGAGTGGTTTGGTGTGATCCGCTCCGTTCCAGAGAAACTTACAGAGTCCGAATTATTCAGTGGTTCTGACAGGAATCAGACATCTAAAGAGTTTAATGGCTCTAAAGGCTCCCTTACAGAAAGTTATTGCATGAAAAGGTTATGAATATGCTGACGCCTGACACATTGATGTACAACAGTTCTGATGTATGGTGTATTATGTGTATTCTGATGTATGATGTATTAAAATGCATTGTAAACATTGTGATGTCTGGTTCCTATCACCACCACTGTAAAAATACAATGAACAGTAGTCAGTACAATGGTTCTTTAAAATGACCCATTTCAGACCAAACCACTCTGAATAACTCCGATTACATCTCCACAACTGAGAAATTTAGAAAAAATTGTGAAATTCCCCTCTTTAAGCCTCAGAGCCAGACCTAATGGAGACACTGCCCTCTACAGGTAAAACAGCAGGTACCACACTAACACCAACACAGCCTGCTAGAGCTACCTGGACCACACATCTACAATTAGCCTCTTTCTGAGAGTCTAAATAAGATAAACAGTTCTTCTTAGAATACTTATTGGAAAAGAATGAGAAGGAGTAGCAAACACCTCTGAAGGAAATGCTAAAGGGGTGGGTAAAAGTGGGTAAGACAAAGGGAAGCCTCGGGAAGTGGAAGCTCAAGTGATTTCATAGGAAATCTCTGCTAGGTGGGAAATCTTTGGTGAAATCCTTTCCTAGGTTGGTTTTTTTCTGTGTTGTGTTGGTTTTAGCCGTGTTGTATAACGCTGGGAGATCAGGGCAAGTGAAGCGGAGTGACTGTGAGGGACGGACTGGGTGAAAGAGAGAGCGAGAGAGTGAGAGAGAGAGCAAGAGACAGAGACAGGGTCTAGAGGAAGACTAAGACGAAGGCTCTTGCGCCTTCATTCACTTGGCTTGACAGACTGATAAACAAATTTAACAGTTTTTCAATCCTGTTCTACATTCAATCTGAACCCAGGGACTGCGATTATTTTGTGCCACGTCATACGTTGGTCTTTATGGCAAGGAGCGAAAACTATTGCAATTTTACTTATTGTTAAATCTGACCCTTGCAGGGCAATACCACCAATTTTTCAAAATTTCTGCATTAGTAAACTGATGTAAACAAGGTAATTCAGTGTTATGGTGTAAAATGTTGCCTGATCAGAACTGTTCACATTGGTGGAGATAGGAGGCAAACATTTGAAGAGCTTAATTCCCCTAAAAGCTACATCACTGAAACAAAATGACCCAATACACTGCCTCTTGAATGAAACTCTGTTTTACAATAGTTTTAAGACGGTTTTAGCTTAAAACATATATTTTTAAAATCAATTCATGGCAAAGGGGTATTTTAAGGTGTTGTAAGGTAAAATGAAACCCAAAAAAAACCCACATTCTTTCAAATTAGTAAATAAAATGGCTATTTTTTCCACTGTAGAGATCTTGACCCCTGGCTCCGATCACCACCACTTTAAAGAAACCTGAACTTTCTTTACAACAAACCATTTCACATCAAAGCCCTCTGAATGACTGTTCACATCTAAATGATTAAATTCATGCAGACATTTTGAAAAATCAGTGGAACTCCCCTTTAAAGCCGGTCCAAGTCGATAAAGCCACACTTGAACCAAACGGCACGTCAGCAACCAACGGCATGTGTGCTCACTGCATTTATAGTGTTAAAACTGACATAATGACAACGTAGTGGGAAGAGAGAGCATGACTGACACATACAGGCCAAATGGAGTGCATAATCGTTTGACACAAATATAAATACAAACATAAACAAACAAATCTTCAATCTTCCCATGTAAACATCTAGTGACCCCCCTTTTCTAAAGACACAATGCCACATGACAGTAATGACTCAAAGAAATGAAAAACAGGGATCCCTTCATCATCATCATCATCATCACACAGAAACGTCTCTCCGTTCATCCTCCTCTTCTACTTCTTTCACTCGTCTTCAGCCTCCTCATCCGTCGCGCTGATCAGAAGAGCAGGCTCTGCCGCTGAGATATGCTGTTGACTGAGAGAGAGGGAGAGAGGGAGAGAGGGAGAGAGAGAGAGGGAGAGAGAGAGAGAGAGAGGGAGAGAGAGAGAGAGAGAGAGAGAGAGAGAGAGAGAGAGAGAGAGAGAGAGAGAGAGAGAGAGAGAGAGAGAGAGAGAGAGAGAGAGAGAGAGAGAGATTGATTAAAAGAGGCAGGATGAGGTTGTAAAATACTTCAGATTCTGTTTTAATGAAGACACAAACCAAGCCATCACCAAAGGGACTGTCAGAGGATAAAACATGGAGGGATGTTACTAGCATGACTGGACATAAAGATGACAGACAGACAGACAGACAGACAGACACTCTCACACTCTCTCTCTGACTGTCTCACTCTCTCACCAGCTCATTGTACATTTCACTTGTTCCATGAAGTCCACTAATATATGTGTGTGGGTTTATTCACCATAACTGTCACAATTCTTGGTGGCTTTTTTCCAATTTCTCTCCAACCTTCTGAAAGGGGAATTCCATTTTTGGAAACATTTTGGAAACAAAATTCCATTTTGGTACATTTTTGCATAATTAAGTTGGTAAAATGTAAACAAAAGCCTTCAGAATGGTTCACAGTAGGTTTACTAAGTTCTCAGTTATACTAGTTAGTTTCAAACTATCATTTTCCTATGTTTGGTTGCACTGCAAATCCCTAAGTCATGTCTTACCTAGTAACAACTAACTAATGTGTCCGTCGCTTTAACATGACGATAACATGCTCAGACCCTATCAGAAAACCATATATTTTCCATAGAAAAATATCCAGCATAGAAGAGAATGGTGTGTACAAGTTAAACGTAATAAAGCCAGTCTCTACAGCTTCTGTCTGTTTCTTAATATTTGAGAAACCCAAACATGCAGCTTTTTAAATGCTGGTTTCTGGATTACTGAAACAAAAGCGACCTTAGTTTAGTCGTTTGCGCAGCTGCTGAGTCTCACTGAGCTGGAGCTGTGGGTGTGTACGCTCATGCTCAGAGTTAAAACCAGGCTGATGATTAGAGCTCTAAGTAAAATCACAGCGTACAGTGTTTAGAGTTTTTAGCTTAGTTAACCCAAAAATGTCAAGTTTTGGTCTTTTTTGTGTTTTCTACATGGTTTCTGATGGTTTCCCCAAAACCTACACCTATTCAGGGGGGTGTAAACCTCAGAAGACACATGCAGGTTCACTGGTCATTTTGGATAGCACATAAAATGGCTATATTTTTGTTCGACACATGGCGACCCCTGTTCCCACCATCACCACTGTAAAGAAATTTGGGTTGGTGTGTTTCTCTATAACAAACCACACTTTATTTACATCTCGGCCAAAATCTTTCAGAAGAAACTGTGGAAATCCCAGGCTATTTCTGTTACTGTACCTTTAAGAAGGACTTTTATTTAACATGACCTCATTCAAAAAGACTATGAGCTGAAATGTATGAAACAAACTGTTAAGTGTCGACTGTACTAGTCAGAGACGTCAAAAAGCCTAAACATCAGCCAATCCTTTCGATTGCAGATGATCAATTTGCTTCCCAGCATTAAGTAACAGCACAACGTTAAATGGTCTTCCCACATCCCACCATGGGGGGTCATATGTACATGTATTAATGGTTTCGAGATCATTCAAAACAAGTTAGTACATAAATTTGCTTTATTTCAGGAAGCAAGGAGCATTTGTTTTTCTATTATATGAACCATTTAAAGGCAAACACAGACAGACACGCACCCAGACGTTTACGAGCACACAGATCCAAACCAACTCACAGTGTTCAGTCTCTGGCTGGTTTATGCTGCAGAATTTACACAGGATACCCCCCCACCCCCCACCCCATCACAGCAGCAGCCGCCACAGCAGGGGGCTTCAGCAGTAAAGGGCACATTAGCAAAACCCCTCTGCCCTCCAGACCCCATGGGGGCGTCACTCACACCAAGCAGCCCAATGAGCCACATGCTCGTTTTCACACTCCAGTCTGGAACCTTCTGTGATGTCAACAGCGCTGCGGCAAGAATCAGGATAGCGGTTTTCTCTCAGAGCCATAGAGTCATAAACATAGACATGCATTACACAACCAAATATACCCTGAATGCCCCGGAGTCTGTCGCCTATCTTAAAGGCGACAAAGCAATAGAACTGGATATTCCTCATTATTTCATACACGTTAATGTTACTGTATCTAACAGCCAAGAAACTGTGAAACATGATGTTTCAATCACTGCACAGTATTTTACAGAGAACTCAGAGTTAAAGAGTTACAGAGTTAAACTGGATTAAAGTAAAAATGTCTCCTTTAAGGCCAGAAAACACAGCTGCCTTTGGAACATGTAGAACTGATAAACAAATAAACAAGCGTGAATGGATGAGAAAACAGTGTAGAACACTGTACACGGGGTAAAGGTTCTAGAACAGTATGCATGGGGAGAACATTCTAGAACAGTACGAATAGAGTGGACAGTTCCAGAACATTGTAAATAGGGGAGAACATTCTAGAACAGTGGGATTCCGAGAGAACATTTCAGATCACTTCGGAAAGAGCGTTCTAGAGTATCTTAAAGAGTGTGGAACATTATAAAGTGTGTACAGAAAGAATGTTCTACAACAATGTGAATAGGAAAGAACATCTGACAACAGTATGAGTGGGGGAGAACATTCCAGAACCGTGCAAATAGGGAGGAACATTCTGGAACACTGCTGATGGGGAGAACATTCTAAAACTGCATGGATAAGGAAAACAGTCTAGAACAGTATGGATGGAAAGAACATTCCAGATCAGTGAGAAAAGCAGAGAGCATTCAAGCACATAGGGACATGAACGGGGAGGATCTTCTGAATGGGGGAGAATATCCTAAAATGTTATGAATTGAGGAAGATGTTACATGGCATTTTGAATGGAGCAAACATTCCAGAAGGGTGTGTACAGAGGAGAATGTTCTAGAACAATGTGCGTGGGGTTCTATAACTGTTTCAGAACAGTATGAATGGGGAGGATGTTCTAGAACCGTTTGTTTGGGGGAGGACGTTGTAGAGCAGTTTAAATGGAGAAAACATTCTAGCAGGGTGTGTATGGTGAGAACATTCTAGAACAGTATGAACAGGTTAAAACGTTCTAGACTATCGTTTTGTTTGTGTCTATAGGGTCGGTGTGATCTGGCCTTGACACCATGTAACACCATGTAAATCAGTGCAGGTCTATGGAGTCTCCTACTACAGTGGTGTCAGCAGTGCCCCCTCTGTCGTGCATCTGCGTCTCTGTCTATTCCATTAACACATGTATGCGTGGTGAACGAGAGACGTGGGCTCTGGTGAACTATTGTCTTTCCCGCCTGTGTGATTACATCAAAGCGGAGCTGAGGCGCTTGAGTGAGCAGCTAACGAGCACAGCAGGTGGACTGAAGAGGCTTTTTAAGAGCTTCCAGCGCGACCCCACCAAGTGAGTCACATCCAACAAGCAAATCACATAAACACACTCTCTCTTATCTCAGCCACATGAAGGAGATTCAGTGCTGGCAAGAACACTTATTAAAGGAATAGTTTGACAAAAAAAGTACATTTGCACAATTTTCTCCTAAACTTCAAAATCAGAGGCATAGCTAAGGGGGGCCCTGAGTGTGCTAGGCCCCCTTAACCCACCTCCCCCTAACTCGGAATCCAGCGTCCTCCACGATTTCCAAACACAAATACAGTACAATTCCATAAATGTTAGGTCATCATGGGCAAACACCTTTTTGCCAAAATGAGCAAGAGAGATAAGTTAAGCTCTCCTTTGTTCATCACTACTTTTTGGTGGACGTTACCATCGTGGCAACATTCACACAGCTGCATGCTGCGGTCAGTCAAGCAACAAGACACAAAACGAAGCTGTTTTTCTAAAGATGCTAGGTTTTTAACATGTAAATGCAACACTAGCTTGTGCCACTGTTCCTCCAGATGGTGAGAACTTAATACAGGTCAATACTTAAAAAAAAAAGCGACATGAACATTACAATCTCCAACCATTCACTCTAAACGTCTATCCTAGTGCAGAGAAAGGCAGGACTCTGGATACCAGCCGATTCCGATTAAACATTTACCTTTACCTGCTGCACCCATTTAATATTTGAATAAGAAGCTGACTAAATGGGAAATGTCTGCATCAAAATATCTGCACGCTTAAATTGTTGATATGTAAACGTCATTTAACCTCTTTCAAAGCCAGGATCTCTATGACCTAAAAACAGCTCAACCAGTTTGCACTGAAGCCCTTGTAGATACTGAACAATAAGCCTGGGATTTTAAGGGGTTAAAGAAGTTTAATGTGAAAAGCTGAGTTCTAGAGAAACTTACTGAGTCAGGACTGTTCACAGCAGTGGTGATATGAACCAGATGTCTGAAGCATTTAATGCTTTCCCTCACCAAGTTATTGCATGAAATAATTAGAAATACACTGCCTAATGCCAGACACATTCTTTTATGGTACTTTGGAATAAGACAAGACACAACAGTCCCCTGGCAAAACACATTTGTTAGGTTCGAGCCACTTTACCATCAACATTATACGTAAAAACTCCAGAAGACGTGTAGGTTCACTGGTGATTTTGGTGGTGACAATAAAAGATGGCTATATTTGTGTTGTAGACATGGTGACTCCTGCTTCTGCTCACTTCAACTGTAGAGTCTGTAGGTCTCTCTACATTGAACCATTTCACGTCAAATCACTCTGAACAACTTTGTAAGACAAGCAAATTTGAAATCATGTCAGTATAGTAACTAACATAAGCCACGTTTACATGCAGCCTAATAATCTGTTAATAATCCGACTAATTGGAATAGAATACGTCCATGTAAACACCTCAATTGGAATAGTTTAGTCCAAGTGAGGCCATTCGGAAGGCAATTTCTATCCGACTGAATGAGGTGGGTAGTCCTGTAAGAAATCCGTTAAATAGAAGAATAACAGCCATGTTCGTGTACTACATTTCATTGGCCCTGTACTTGTACTCTGCACAATGACAATAAAGTTGAATCTAATCTAATCTGTATCTGATTACATTCACAATTGGAACGTGTAAGTACATTCTGAGCATGTGCGTTCGTGTCACAGCAAAATCAGAGAACTAACTAAACCGGCTCTGGCAAAAGTTTATACCGTTCAACAAGGTGGGAGCAGGAACTGGTCTGCAGAGTTAGTTGATGTTTTGAGCTTTAAAAGACAGTGGTAGGGCGGACGTCCAGCTCACTTGTCTCAGAACATCACGTCTAGTACATGTGAAGGACATTTTTCTGAGTCTGACATATTTAAAGCAATTAAAAACACAAGTGCGTCATCTGAAAACTCATCTCACACTGGACCTGACGAGATGTTCACTGTCGTGGTAACGTTTACTCTAAGGTACTCATTTTGGATCAGATTACTTGTAGTGAGTATGTAAATGAAGATTTTCCATGAGGTTGTTGAACAGAGTGAGCATAAACACCTCAGTCGTAATCTAGAATCGGAAAGTATTCAGTCGGATTGGCATGTAAACACAGCCATTGTTAGCCAGTTAAATGTGCTAACGATCTAAATGTGTCCCTCCAATTACAAATAAAAGGTGAGGAACTTTTTTTTTACCAGTTAAGCTACAACAGTATAGTTAGTAGTGGTCATGATCTAGATCATAATTTTTGCTAGGTGGCTCCCCAACCTGGAACCGAGCCCTGCTTGGTCTCTGAAGTTTGCCATCCTGTAGACTTGATTATACCTGCACTATTCTCCATTTTTTAACAGATAACAGTGTCATAAAACAACAGAACCACATCAGCAGGTCTAAGATTATTTAACAACCTATACATGCAGTTTGCACAATGCTAATAACTGGTGCACACACTTTCACTATATGGTAGCCTCATTGCAAAAACAACAAAGCACACCTCACACTCCAAGTATGTCTTAGTCAATCAACTACATTTGAGGAAAAGAGGAAAAAGTGTGCACATTTAGTTCTTCCTCAAACGTTCCCTTTAAAAGGCTGTTTCCATCTCCACTCCGGGGGATCCACCACTCTGTTTTGTGTCGTAGCTGCTCTAACACACTTGACTCAGATATCGAGGGCCGGATAATTAGCTGATGAGTTGAATGAGGTGTGAGAGCAGGGAAACAGCCTTTGATGATTAGCAGATGAGTGTACTAGAGCAGGGAAAACACTACAGTGTGCTGGGCAGCAGGACTCACACTCTGACAAAGAACCGCAGCTACTGGTGAGGCCTTTATTCATTAGAGCGAAGGAAGCAGTCTGCATTCGATTTGCTCTAATTACTCAACGTCACCTCGTCCACAGAGCGCTGACGTTCATTCCACACAGAGTAAATGACTGAACTCATTTATTAACATTTTTATTTTCTACACAAACCTGCAATAAGGCTGCAGTAATGCAGCTACTGTTCTCTTAGTTTTAAAAACGATGACTTCTGCTCACATCTTTCAACCGATTCTGTCAGGAGTCGTCGTCTGCGAGGGTAGAGGTTCTAATCAGTGGGAGTTATTTCTATGTAAAATAAGATGTTTGTGATGTATTCAAAGTTGTTTGAAGCACCTTCTACATGCAAGTTGGAGAAAACACTGCCCAATTTCTATTGATTTGCTGAATTTCACATATGGCGTTCTCTAGCATCTTGCAAGCATTTTCTGAAATAATGGGAGAAACGGGAAGCGGCCAGGCGTTCCTTAAACTGGCTCTGGTATGGCTATAATACTTTGTGTTTAATTTTATTTGAATGTTTAATTTAGAAGGTCATTTCTAACTCCTCTTCACCCTCTCTGGGGCACACAGGAACTGTCCAAGATATACAGTACAGTCTGTACAGTACAATCCCTATGGTTTCACACAAAAAAAAAACTTGCCCAGATTTCAGATCAGTGTTCAGAATCATTTCTGATAACCCCAGAATCTATTCCTACTCTACAATGTGACGCACAATGACACTGGAATCATATCAGCATCTGCAGATAATAGGTTAAAAAACGACGGCACCAGAGAGAGGTTTAGATTTGCCCCATGTAATTAAGCTGATGTTTGAGGATTTATTTGTTGTACTCCAGAAGAGCAGAACATTTAGGTGACGCTGGGCTACTGTGCTAAAATATCTGCACATTATTAATTTTACTACACTTGTAACCCTAGAGAGACACCTTTCTCTATAATGCTAATCTAGCTGGATCAAGAGCCTCATGCGCTTAGAGAAGCTGTAATGCTCATTAAAATCCACTTTCATGCACGAACACCGTCACACACACACACACCTGCTAAACAAGCTCACAGACACTTGCAGCTCATCTTGAGGGTAAACAGCAGATACAAAAGGGAACA